>NW_016159330.1:45090-47910 GCF_001687245.7 Rhagoletis zephyria | reverse complement strand
GTAAACAAGTAATTTATAAGCAAAAAACAAAACTGACTTCAATTCTCATATAAAAATTTAAGATAATCATTGATTTCTTCATGATCCAATGATCGGATTATAACCACGCGGTTGCGGACGCACTTGACCAAAATAAGTCCGAACGCGCTCGTTGCATTGCGCGACAGCATTCAAGTAAAAATAGCGGTTTTCCAGGTTGCGAGCCATTTTTTTTTCAACAAAATATTTTAGAGAATAAAATTTTGACTGTTATTTTTTTATTTTTACCAACAATTTTATAAACATTAACCCTTAAAAATTATTTTTAAATAAATAAAACCTATGCTCTTGAAAAGTTTTTAATAACAATGAAAATGACGGTTGAATTGTCAAAATCGTCAATTAGATCGTCTGTAATTGAATTTTGAAGTAAAAAGGACAAAAAAATACTTGTCGCTATAAAGAATATAAATTTTTGTTTGCAAAATCATAGACATTTGTTTGCATTGTCAATAGCTATGAAAAAATACCATTACTGATTGGAAATTAAATATCACATAATTGAAGTGGCCCGTTTCAGAAATTCTGACTCATGTATCTTTTAGACCAGAGATGGGCAAGGTGGCTCCCAAGAGCCTTTTGCACTTAGGGGCTAATAGTGTGAACAAAATATACAACTATCGATATAGTCCGGTCAATTTAGACATTCGAGGTTACAATAATTCCCACCCAGCTGAAAATTGATAACATTGTTCAAAACACCATCATAAATGAAATCTAGAAAGTCCTCATCGATCCGATACCTGGAAAAAAAGTTACTCGGGGTCAAAGGTCACGAAAACGGGTTTTTCGCGATTTTCAGCAGAACGGTAAGTTTATCATAAAATTAGTTTAGACAAAAATTGTAGAGCAGATAATTATCTATAAAAAATGTCTAAATACTTTTTTATAAGAGCCACCGTTTCCGAGATATAACTACTCAAAAAGTTGGAAGAGTTGTAATCGTCATCTATATCTATATCTATACACATATATAAAAATGAAATGTTTTCTATATGACGGCGATGCCTGACCAAACCCCTGAACCGATTTCAATTCTGTAAAAAGTGCTTTTTTGGACCTTCTGTGTGGAAGGTTTTTCGATTAAAAAAATTCAAAACTTTTTGCTGTTTGTACCTACCTACCTCAGGTGGCTGGGGAAGCTTCGAGATGTAGAAGTTAAATAGTAAGGGGGAGAGAACGCCACTTTGTGGAACCCCTTGTTTTATTCTTCTTGATTTAGAGGTTTGATCTCTGAAGATTACTTACGACTGTCGACCTACCACTCACATAATTCGCCGACCATAGCTTCAGTCCCTGTGGGAGTGAGGCCTCACTGTCTTCTAGCAACGTGAAACGGCAGACAGTGTCAAACGCCTACTACTTTTTGTCTGTTTACACGGTGAATGCAGACAATTCCACTTTCAACTATGTTACCAGACGTTTTTTTGCTTATAACAAAATTAATGGCCTGAAAAATTTACTAAACATGCTAAAATGTGCACAAAATAGTCACAAAATGTTTCAATTAGGGATGTTTTGAATGTCATATTTTTCACATTTCGAATTTTCGGAGTGCGAATGCGAATTCGAATGTTAGGAATAACATTAAAAAAACTATAATCAACTTAAGTCATCGTTTTTATTACTTAAACATTTTTTTAATTATTAGAACATTGAACGAGTGCTCAACCCATACAGTGTTTAATCTAGTAGTCAAAGTTCAAAAGGGGCATATTACATTTCAAAAAAAGTGATGTCGCTGCCTCTTCTCCCATGAGGCGATTTCCTAGAGGCTCGTAGATAAGGCCGGCTGCACTGAACAATTGCTCACTTGGAACGCTGGCGGGTGAAGCGCTCAAATATTTGCGGGCCAGATCTGTCAATTTGTCGTATTTTAGTTTAGTTTTCCACCAATCGAGAGGATTTTCACCGAGAATAGCTTGGTTTTCTTCATTCATTTCATTCTTCAACTGAGCTTTAATTTCACACTTTTAATGTCTCCAGATTCTACATTCGAGCCTTCGCTTTTGCTGGAGGAATCTAAAATGATTTCTAGGTTACTTATAAGCAGGGAACGGATTTTTATGACCTAAAAACCCATAAAAAAGGCAAAATAAAATAACGAAATACGCTGAAAAGGCAAAATAAAATAGCGAATGAGGAGGGAAAAGGCACTAGGTATTGCAAAAAAGGCAAAAAACGGCAAAACAAAATAGCGAAAAAGGCAGGAAAAGGCACTAGGTATTGCAAAAAAAAGCAAAATAAGGCACTAAATAAAGACAGAAAATACGATGAACAATCAAAAAATACAGTTTTATATTACAAGTAAAAAGATAAAAACTATGAACTAGTTTTATTATATGAAAAATGTGTACTTTGAATCTTTGACTATTTTATCCTTTCGAGTTTCTAACTCATAAAACTTTAATCTGTATAGTTGTAGTAACATTGAACCACAAGATGCATTTTGACGTTTTCGANTGTGAAACCATGGTTGAATCAACAGTTGTGTATTCACAATGTGCGTATACATATATAAGTGCGTGATAATTATAAAAACTTACTTAATTTACTAAAAATACATCATAAATGTAAAAAATATATTTACATTTCATTGTGCGGGGTTTTAATGCAACTATTTTTCCGAAGTGTGTACATATATGTAGTGTTTATTGTGTGAAATAGCGCCGAGAGGTTAGTTCAATTTACAAACTTTTACAACAAATAACTTAAAAACTATAAGCCTCCTGCGGCTAAAAGTATATATATTTGCAATCAGGAGAACTCCCCCTACCCCCC
>NW_016159330.1:29557-30673 GCF_001687245.7 Rhagoletis zephyria | reverse complement strand
ACTATGAACTAGTTTCATTATATGAAAAATTTGTACTTTGAATCTTTGACTATTTTATCCTTTCGAGTTTCTAACTCATAAAACTTTAATCTGTATAGTTGTAGTAACATTGAACCACAAGATGCATTTTGAAGTTTTCTGGCAGCATTTTCATTCGATTTTCGCGAAGAAAAGCCTTGAATGTACTAAACGTGCGCTCGACGTAAGTTGATACAAGTGGAGCCCAATTTAAATATGGAACGTTTGAAACGTTCATATTATCAGGAATAAGGGCGTTTTCCTCGCCCTTTACAATTTTATCCACACCCCTTATTGTCTCCAAGCCTACGTTAGCTGAGAAAACTGCTTTGAATTTTTCCAACACCAATTTGGCAAGAGGTCCCCTTTGCGCTTCTATAAGCCGCATGGGCATGTGTATATTTTTAATCTTTAAAAAAATATTGTAAATGCTAAAATCACTTTTTTAAAGTTAGAAAAGGCAAAAAAGGCAAATATCTTAAAAAAGGCAAATATCTTAAAAAAAAAAAGGAATGTGTATATATGGAATCAGGGAAAGCTAAATCGTGGACATTCTTAATCGAATATACTCTATCTCTTTAGCAGAAAAAAAGGCAATTTCCATAAAATCCGTTCCCTGCTTATAAGACTTTAAGCAGTACTTGTTAAAGGCCCATCAATGTTGCTTGATATACTACTTAGGGCCGTTTTCTCATCTACCCTTTAGTTTACCGGCCAATTTATCGTCTCGATATACGAGTTTTCGTTTTCTCATCAGCGCATTAATTTCTCGAAACGATAGACTGTTGCTCACCCGATGCAACCTTTNAAATAGCGCCGAGAGGTTAGTTCAATTTACAAACTTTTACAACAAATAACTTAAAAACTATAAGCCTCCTGCGGCTAAAAGTATATATATTTGCAATCAGGAGAACTCCCCCTACCCCCCATAGCCCCCTTATTTTTGTTCGCGGGGGATGCTAAACTAAAATTTTCCCGATATTTCAACCAAGGGTTTGGTTTTTGCTAACAGTTGCTCTTGCTCTATATTTGCTTATGTTGCATTGCCAACCTTTGGAATTTTATGACGAATGTAGTTAAGTTTCACTCTCGGAAATG
>NW_016159330.1:15166-21733 GCF_001687245.7 Rhagoletis zephyria | reverse complement strand
CAAATGTGTATATATGGAATCAGGGAAAGCTAAATCGTGGACATTCTTAATCGAATATACTCTATCTCTTTAGCAGAAAAAAAGGCAATTTCCATAAAATCCGTTCCCTGCTTATAAGACTTTAAGCAGTACTTGTTAAAGGCCCATCAATGTTGCTTGATATACTACTTAGGGCCGTTTTCTCATCTACCCTTTAGTTTACCGGCCAATTTATCGTCTCGATATACGAGTTTTCGTTTTCTCATCAGCGCATTAATTTCTCGAAACGATAGACTGTTGCTCACCCGATGCAACCTTTAAAATTTGTACCCAACTTTAAATTTTGGTTTGGTTTTGGTTCATGAGCCAGATATATTAGATATTTCAACCAAGGGTTTGGTTTTTGCTAACAGTTGCTCTTGCTCTATATTTGCTTATGTTGCATTGCCAACCTTTGGAATTTTATGACGAATGTAGTGAAGTTTCACTCTCGGAAATACAGTGAAGTTTCACTCTACGGAATAACAAATTTATTTTTACCGGTAAGATAAGAAAACCAAAACACTTTAAAGTGAGGAATAATTTATCTGCCCTGTTAGTAAAGGCAACTATACTGCTTACATTAGAAAACGGCCCTTAACCGTTTAGTGCCTGAAGCTAATAGNTACGGAATAACAAATTTATTTTTACCGGTAAGATAAGAAAACCAAAACACCTTAAAGTGAGGAATAATTTATCTGCCATGTTAGTAAAGGCAACTATACTGCTTACATTAGAAAACGGCCCTTAACCGTTTAGCGCCTGAAGCTAAAAGCCGGTTATTGTCCGCACCCTTGTTAAACAGACCTAGAGCCATTTCAACAATATTAGAGTGGACTCGCTGCGCATGTACACATTCGCATTCGCAAAACATTCGTATCATTTGATGCGAATGCGAATGTGTAAAACGATGCGAATCATTCGCATAACGAATGCGAATGCAAATACTCGCAACATCCTTGGTCTCAATACATTAATACTGAACTACTCCATATCAGTAGAATAAATTAATTACACGTATTTTTTATATTTCATTCAACATCTTTATAATTTTATACAAATTCGCCAAAAAACGCGTCACACGGCAACACTCGATTGATTTGACAGCACTTGCAGCAAAAATGAAAATCGCTAGTTCAGCACAAGTAATTTGCCATTATTTCTCGAAAGCGATTTGCATACATTTCAGTTGCAGTTACACATTGCAATTTTTATTTTCGAAAGCAATTTCTGCAAATCTGCACAACAAACTTTCTGGCTGTTTACAGGGGAAAGTAGACTTTCGATTTCGCATTTTGACAGCAAAATGCCTAGAAAAAGCGCATACATTGCCAAGTTTAACCTCACCTTAACGTCCGCAACGCCAAGATTTGCCCACAAAAGGCAAGTGAACATTAGGGTATTCTCCGAGTCTTGCAAAGCCTTTGCACGGTAGCGTTGGAAAACTATCGACAGTGTATACATTCGGTAGTTTCGTTGGTGATAGTGCAAAATATTCGATAGGANATTCGCAAAACATTCGTATCATTTGATGCGAATGCGAATGTGTAAAACGATACGAATCATTCGCATAACGAGTGCGAATGCAAATATTCGCAACATCCTTGGTCTCAATACATTAATACTGAACTACTCCATATCAGTAGAATAAATTAATTACTCGTATTTTTTATATTTCATTCAACATCTTTATAATTTTATACAAATTCGCCAAAAAACGCGTCACACGGCAACACTCGATTGATTTGACAGCACTTGCAGCAAAAATGAAAATCTCTAGTTCAGCACAAGTAATTTGCCATTATTTCTCGAAAGCGATTTGCATACATTTCAGTTGCAGTTACACATTGCAATTTTTATTTTCGAAAGCAATTTCTGCAAATCTGCACAACAAACTTTCTGGCTGTTTACAGGTGAAAGTAGACTTTCGATTTCGCATTTTGACAGCAAAATGCCTAGAAAAAGCGCATACATTGCCAAGTTTAACCTCACCTTAACGTCCGCAACGCCAAGATTTGCCCACAAAAGGCAAGTGAACATTAGGGTATTCTCCGAGTCTTGCAAAGCCTTTGCACGGTAGCGTTGGAAAACTATCGACAGTGTATACATTCGGTAGTTTCGTTGGTGATAGTGCAAAATATTCGATAGGATCGATACTATCGAAAGCGTGTTTTCACTTTGTCAAATTCACTGGCTTTTCTCGTCAAATATGTGAAAACACATTGTCAAATGGAATTTAAAACGGGTTCTCGCTTGGCTTGGATCAGAATAGATCTTCAGTCGTGTACATGTCCAGCTAAATGGGCTGCCTGTCCGGTGTTGGCTCATAATATAATCGGTAAAGGTATGGGAAAAGGAGATAAAGTTGTGTCAAAATATGCCCATTTCATAACTGGAAATACCATAAAGATTATTTGTATAAACAAAAAGTTCATAACATAGAACAAAAAGAGATCGTGTATTTCAATAACACATTTTATAACCAAAAACATGTTATATGTGAGTCAGAATTTCTGAAACGAGCCACTTCAATTATGTGATATTTGATTTCCAATCAGCAATGGTATTTGTTCATAGCTATTGACAATGCAAACAAATGTCTGACTTTAATTTTACAAAAAAAAATTTTTTGTTATATATCGACAAGTGTTTTTTGTTTACCTTTTTACTTCAAAATTCAATTACAGACGATCTAATTGACCGATTTTCACAATTCAACCGTCATTTTCATTGTTATTATAATCTTTTCAAGAGTATATAGGTTATTTATTTAAAAATAATTTTTAAGTGTAAATTTTTAGAAAATTGTTGGTGAAAATGCAAAAATAATAGTCTTCTCCACCACTTTTTCACACAGAAAAAAACACATACGCAAAATTTTGCTCTCTAAAATATTCTGTTGAGAAAAAAATGGATCGCAACGCGAAAACCTGTTATTTTTACTTGAAGGCTGTCGCGCAATGCAACGAGCGCTTTCGGACTTATTTTGGTCAAGTGCGTGTGCAACCAGCGTGCCCTCACCGGTTTATTTGCTTTCATGTGACAGAGTCAAAAATAAACAGAGGTAGATTTAAGTAATTTTTAAGCAAAAAACAAAATCGACTTCAATTCTCATATAAAATTTTAAGATAATCGTTGATTTCTTCATGATCCAATGATCGGATTAAAACCAAATTAGTATGGCAACACCTATGGGGTGTAACAGCTTTCCTTTTAAAAAAGTGCGTCTGCAACCAGCGTGCCCTCACCGGTTTATTTGCTTTCATGTGACAGTCAAAAATAAACAGAGGTAGATTTAAGTAAAAAAGTAATTTATAAGCAAAAAACAAAACTGACTTCAATTCTCATATAAAAATTGAAGATAATCGTTGATTTCTTCATGATCCAATGATCGGACTAANAACTGACTTCAATTCTCATATAAAAATTTAAGATAATCATTGATTTCTTCATGATCCAATGATCGGATTATAACCACGCGGTTGCGGACGCACTTGACCAAAATAAGTCCGAACGCGCTCGTTGCATTGCGCGACAGCATTCAAGTAAAAATAGCGGTTTTGCAGGTTGCTTTTATTTTTGTATTTTTACCAACAATTTTATAAACATTATCACTTAAAAATTATTTTTAAATAAATAAAACCTATGCTCTTGAAAAGTTTTTAATAACAATAAAAATGACGGTTGAATTGTCAAAATCGTCAATTAGATCGTCTGTAATTGAATTTTGAAGTAAAAAGGACAAAAAAATACTTGTCGCTATAAAGAATATAAATTTTTATTTGTAAAATCATAGACATTTGTTTGCATTGTCAATAGCTTTGAAAAAGTACCATGGGGTTGTGATGGTGCGTCTGGACAATGCGAATACAGCCAAAAACTTGGTGATAAAGAGTTATGTGATTCTAATCTATTTATGACATCAATAGTGCCATTAAATTTGTCCTCTCGAATAAACAACAACGTAGTATGGGAAAACGATCGTCCTTCTTCTACGAGATATTGTCGATGTCTCCAATTTCAATTCGCAAAGGAAACTCCTGAAAAGATTCGAGCTGAGAAAAATAGAGTAGATACGGAAATCGCACAAATACAAGATTCAGTTGTTGATATACGAAATCGGGTTTTTAAAGTTCGGCATGAGATTTTCTTTACAATGTTGGGTGGCAAAAGGGCTCAAGCTGTAACCGAAACTCCTGCATCTTCTTCTTGCTTCAGATGTCTCGCAACCACATCCCAAATGAATTGCTTAGAAAAAATTAAAGCTCGGCCTATAAATCCTGAAGCTATCAAATTTGGTATGTCTCCTTTACACGCGCGTATCAAATTTATGGAATACATTTGACATATAGCATATAACTTGCCAATAATGTGCTGGAAAACGAACGCCGAAACGCGTCCAATAAAAGAAAAGCGAAAAGCACAAATTCAGAATGAATTTGCGGAGAAAATTAGACTTAGATTAGATATGGTAAAGCAAGATAAGGGATCTACCAATGATGGCAACACATCCAGGAGATTTTTTGCCAATCCTGCGTTAGCCTCTGAAATAACGGGTGTTAGAGAAGAAATAATTAATAGATGTGCTGTGATTTTAGAAGCAATAACGTGCACAGAACCGGTGGATAGTTGTAAATTTGATAATTATGCATATGATACTGCAAAAATGTTAGTCGCCAACTATGGATGGTATAACATGCCACCATCAGTACATAAAGTATTATTGCATGGTAAGCAAATTGTAATTGAAAACTGTACATTTTCTGTTGGCGCGCATTCTGAAGAAGCTCAAGAATGTAGAAACAAGGATTATAAACGCTATCGGAATCTGCATACAAGAAAGTGTGATAGGGTTTCAACAAATGAAGATGTTATGCACATGATGCTGCTATCATCTGACCCTTTTATCAACAAATTAAGACCAACTCCAAAAAAGAAATTTCTTATTTTAAGTGATGAGGCAAAAAACTTGTTACGCGATAATAATAATAAAATAAAGTAATAATATTCGGTTTTTTCTTAAGAAATAATAATAATTTTTTATAATAATTTTTTATTATCTTTATAAAATAAAACACAAAAACAAAAATATATCAGTAGTGTTAATTAACGCAATATTTACTAAAACCATTTGAAATTAAACTTAATTTTTGAAATTATGTTTTTCTTCAAACTTTTCTACTGTGACTAGATTTAGTAGATAAGTTAAAACATAAAAAACAATAATGCGATTGAGTTTTATTTATTTTTAGCAATTAAACGACCTTTGGGTCACTTCAACCCTGACAAATAAGCAATTAGAAGGGTTAAAAATTTATTTCTACGTGTTTGAAATCCGTTTTTATACCTATTCATAATATAAAAAGGACAAGTTTTTGTTAAATATTATTTTCAATTCCGTAGTTGCGGAAACGTATTCATAGGTAAAAATGGGTTAAAAAATCAAAAGTTTGATACAATACATAACATTCTATATAAAACTACCTAAAAATGATCGTAGGTTAACAAAATTCTTAGAAGTTTAAAACCTTTTTTTCTTAAAAAGTTTGAAAAGCTATTTTTTTTAACTATTTAGAATTTTCAAAATTTTTTTCTAGTTTTAGCTTAGACATTTTATGAATTTTCAGTGTACCAATTTTCAGCCTAATCGGACTATCCGTTTGCAAGATATTGAATTTTTTCCGCTTTTCGTCGATTTGGAACCACTGTGCGCCGCCCCGCGCCGCGTTCGACGTCGCGCTCGCGTCCCCCGTCCCTCCCCTCCTTTCGCAATTATGTACTGAAAAAGGAAAAATGATAAAATAACACTAGTTCACTTCTGAAACTGCTTTTTAATGTCGTCCAAGTAATCGGAATTATTGTGTATGGTGTTATTGCATGCTGCATCCCACCCATAGTGGAATTTACCAGGTGCCACTGCTTTATTTGAAAATTTGCCTATAAAATGTGACTATAAGGCAGCCGAATGTCAGAAAATAAAGCGAGAAAGCCGTTTTATTACTTCATCTGTTTATTGCGACATGGTTCCATGCAAACATTTTAAGGTTTTCCAGCCATGTTTTTAACAACATATTAAAAAGCATGCAGAAAAAATTCATACAAAAAAAAAATTTACATTTTCGAGAACAAATAATTTGAAAAAAATCAAATCAGCTGCTATACTGATATTACCTGTTCAATGTGCCTTGGTTTAATTGTATTTTTGGAATAAACAAAGTTATTTTTCCTTCTGTCAGTAAACTGTTTTTTTTTTACAAATAGTATAAATAAGCAATGGGAAATAAGGCAAAATTTGTTTTATTTCCAACCTTTGTTGGCGCAGCTATTCCGCGCGCTTGATTGTAGTTGGCTTAGCAAAGTGAAATAGTGGAAAATAAGCAACAAGAATTAACAAGACAAACTTAGCACAGTGCGTAGGCAACTGGCTGAGTCAGTGGTGATCGTCGGTTCGAATCCTACTGAAAGAAGTCTGATGAGGAAATGTGGTGATTTCCGAAATAGCTATCACTTCTACCATTTTTTCAAATTATTGTTGCTTTTCCACAATAA
>NW_016159330.1:0-14246 GCF_001687245.7 Rhagoletis zephyria | reverse complement strand
AAAAGTTAAACATTCTAATAATAGAAATATTAACAAAAACCAACAAAACCAACAACCTCATGATCAAGTGAATTGCAGCGGAATGGCTACGCTTGATTGTAGTTAGCTTAGCAAAGTGAAATAGTGGAAAATAAGCAACAAGAATTAACAAGACAAACTTAGCACAGTGCGTTAGCAACTGGCTGAGTCAGTGGTGATCGTCGGTTCGAATCCTACTGAAAGAAGTCTGATGAGGAAATGTGGTGGTTTCCGAAATAGCTATCACTTCTACCATTTTTTCAAATTATTGTTGCTTTTCCACAATAAGTTTTCACTGAAAACGGCCTCAAGCTCATAAAAATTGTTGAATATAATTTTTTAAATATCTTATCAAAAAATCGATATTTTCATAGTCGGAATCTAAATCCCGATCCGTTAAACTAATATTATCAACTACAAGTTCTACTAAGTAACTCCATTGCTTCAGCAAGAAAGATCTCCGGTTTGTGACCACTGGCAATAAGAGCGAGCAAGTAATCAGAGGATCTAATGAAACTAGCAATCTATTAAAAGCGTATCCTAAATTGTCAGCGGGACTCGTTTTCCTACTATACATCTCTCTAAAGTTTTTATAGTCCTTTTCGAACTAAATCCGCTTCTCACTAAAGATTTTAAAGCCCTTGTTAGAACTAAAACCGCTTTTTATTCATTGAGCAACCTAAAAATAACAAACAGTTTAAGTTCGAATTGAAACAGAATCAAACTTAACCAGAAGTATATGTTTTTGTGTTTAATTAAAATCAAAGTGAAATCTTTAAAACCAATTTATTTAAAAATGCGCAAAGTGCTTTTGCTTTTTAACCCGGATTCTTAGTAAGGAAGGAACATACTTTATTGCAGTACTGTCAAATTTAAAAGCGCTTTGCGCATTTAAAAAAAGTGATTTTGAAAAAAGTGATTACAAAAAACAGAGGTTAGTTTAGTTTTTTTTAATCACAATTTTTTTAAAACACATAATTTCAAACAAAATACACCAAAAGAATAAATAAACTTTATTTTATGTAATGGAAAAAACAAAATGACTAAATATAATACCGCTTTCTTACAGTAACAATTTGTATTGCACATTTGAATTTCTCAGATCTGAAAAAAAAAAAGTTTTTTGTTCAAATTTGTCAAGTTTGGAAATGCATATCTCCCAGCCGAAAAACGATAGAAAGGTGCGTTTTCAATTTTCCACAAAGAAAAATTTGTAATTGAATTTTGAGCACGCTTGGCCCCAGTGTGCTACGGCTTTTAATGTGTCTGGCAAGATGAATGAACTATCGAAACGGTCTGGCAAGAGAGGAAACATCTTTTGATAGTTCCGAAGTGACATATATAAAAATCAGCTTTTATACCATGCTAAGTGTCTGGCAATGAACAACGTGGTTTCTAATGTTATTACGAGTAAAATATATAAAAACTGACCTTTATACTATCACGAATTTGAGGTGGTATTTTATACACTTTTACTACCTGGTACCTGTCAAAGACACCACTATCCAAGTCTGGGTTTGTTATTACCCGTGTTGGGGGCATACATAGAGAAGCTTTCAGCCTTTATAAAATAACGAAGGTGTGGCAGTCGCGGGCTCTTGCTCTATATATAGTTCTGCTTTTTCAATTTTTCAATTATAATGCTATCATCATATTTAAATTTCATATTATACAGGCGGAATTTCGGATTTATTGTACCAGGAATTTTGACTTCATAGTTTTTGGTCAAGTTTTGTTCAATTGCTTCTTTTATTTTATTCCGTTCATTATCATTTTCACTCTCGATAAGTGTTACACCGTTTCTTCTTTTTTCAATTGTAGCGATACGTAGTAAATTCGGATCAACATTCTCGTTTAAGCCATTTTGCGTTTTTTCAGTTGTCTGCTTACTTTTAGGCTTCACTGTCAGCAGCATTTCTTTTCGAAACTGTGACACCTCTTTCACTTTCTCAGCGTATGACTTTGTTGACTTTACCTCTCTTTGGTTTGTTGCCAATTTTTACCATATCGGTGAAAATTCTCTTATTTTCATTTCTGTTCTCTCCCGCTTCTTTGCAAATTTCTCACTTTGTTTATTGAATTTTTCCGCTATTTCGTACATTTTTTTCACTTCTATCATGGTTGTTTTACATGATTCTTGTACTTTGTTCATTGCTTCTACTCTGACAGCAAACCTATTCTCAAAAGCCCTTAGAAGCTGCTTAATTTCATCTTCATTTTTCACTAATGCACGTTCAAATTCGTCTTTATACTCTTTAAGATAATTGTTGTTCTTGATAACTCTGTCCTGGATTTCTTTCATCGCCGCATCCATATTATGTATGTATGTCATGCAGTCATCACATACAAATCTTATCATATTTTGTGCGGCTAACACTTTAAAGAGCGAAATACACAACACAAGCGGCTTGACAAACCAAGCGAAGTTGCCCTTTGCTTCTAGCCATTTTTGCTGTCTATGGGGTGTTTGAAGATTTGACAAACCGCTTGAGGGAAATTTGAGCAAAAATCAAATTTTTTTGATTTTCTGGCCGCCATGTTGACGTTTGATCAAACCGCTTGCGATGTGGATGGTAAAATCGCCTCAATTGCAACTGAAATTTCACCAAGTGAAGACGTAAGGGAGAATAATGGTAGAAAACTAAAATGTTTTACATTGTTAATCGAAAGAAAACTAAAATTCTGTGCTTGAACGACTCATGTTTGCATGGTCTATGGCAAAATGGGAAAAGTATGTTTGAAAAGCCGCTTGTGTGGTGTATTTCGCTCTTAAGGCTGTATAGATCCACTCCGCTGCACTTCACTCCTAGGTGGAACACCTTCGTACACACACCCCCACATGGTATTCCCGATTCGCCAAGGACGGCGCCTTTGCACTTGTCGCACACCATCTTCTCACTCTTCTTTTATGCACCTTTTGTTTGTTATCTGCTGCTATACTGTTCTTATTCATGCGTGTAAAGGGTGAACACACCAAAACTGCGACACTTTGGGAAGCTTATAACTTACCCAAAACGAATTCAATATTTTGAAATTCAAATACCATAAGCTGACCACATGACCTTAGTTGGACGTAGAAGGAATTTGATTCCTAGTTGAGTTAGAAATGGCNATTAAAGAGTGCACTATTCGACAGTTTGCAGGGTTTTAATCGGTACAAATAAGGCCTGACAGTTACGAGAAAACCAGGGAGCGGGGGTTAGCATGGTCAAAGTGATAAAAACAGTGCTCGGAAGGTCCTCAGTGCGTTTTCGCGAAATCCGAAGATTTTGTCGCGTTATGTTGCAAAATCCGTACGCAGATCGCAGTTTTTCGTACAAAAGGTAAAGCGGAAAGCTTCATTGAGATGTTCTACAGCTCAAACAGCGCCAGACCGAGGCGCAAAGTAGAATGTTACAGCGAAATCCCGCATTCGGAAGTTGTATGAATTCTAAACTAAAAAATACAACTGCATTGTTATGGACTGCGAAACCTACTACCTATAAAAACCTACTGCTATAAAAATTCAAAATATATTGCAGGTCAAGATTTTTATACTGGTGCAAGTCGTCAAGATGCCCCTGAAAGTTGTAAGCTGAAAATGAAGTCCAAATTTCCAAAAAACCACATGGTTTGGCAAGCTATTTGTTCCTGCGGCCGTAAGAGCAGCCCTTTTTTCCCATCCGGGACAATGAATGATCAAGTTTATCGGGATGAATGCCTCAAAAGGCGTATTCTGTCATTTATCAACAGATAAGGAGTAGGCCACTGTTCTAGGCGGACGTGGGAACCTGCCACTATGCCAAGGACACATTTCCGTGGTATAATGCAAATAACATCAATTTTGTACCTCACGACTGAAATCCACCCAATAGCCCAGAGCTACGTCCTATTGGGGAATATTGGTCAATTGTCAAAGGAATCTTGAAGAAAACAGGGGAAACTGTAAAAATATTGAAGAGTGCAAAACAAAGTAGTTGTGCGCATCGCGTAAAGTCGATGATGCAGTCGTGCAGAACATGATGGCGCGTGTGCGATGAAAATACCGATCACTTGCATATGGAGCAAATAATAACTAATATTTTAACATTTTAATAACATCTAAACTTCCAAGTTATATAATACAAAAAATAATAATTTCAAAGCCTGCTAGTTTGTTTCTGGTGGTAATTTCTAAGTGTCGCAGTTTTGGTGTGTTCACCCCTTACAAAGTATTTATTTTATTTGTTCAAACATTTTGTATATAAAAACTTTATTTTTAATATTTTTATTGAGCTTTGTACCACGANAACAAGCCACAATAACATTGACAAATACATAGTTTAGGAAGAGCCTGCCTGAAACTATACAAAAAAGCAAATAAGCAAATGGATGTATAGAATTGACAACAACAACCACGCTGTCGAGTTTAAATAGCGGCAAATCAGCTGCACTTGATAGTAGTTGGTTGAATAAGGAAAATGAATTAGCAACAAGAGTTTACGGGATGTACATAGCTCAGTGGTTAACGCTTCTGACTTTGAACATCGAATTCGCAGGTTCGATCCCTGCTAAAGTCTAGAAAAAAAAAGAAGTCTGATGAAGAGATGTGGTGATTTTCGAAATAGTGCTATAACTTCTACCGCTTAGACTTTGTTGCTTTTTCAATTTTTCCTAATAAACAATCGTGGTACAAAGCTCAATAAAAATAATACAAATAAAATGTTAAGAAGCCACAATAACATTGACATATAAATACTTTATTTTGTATAGTCACTGTCTCTGATCTTTCACAATTTTTAATTAAATTTTAACTTTTAATTGCTTTTCAATTCGTATGATCTCGATCTGTGATCAACTTTCTTAAAAAGTTTCAAACAAAAGCTACATACGTGTTTTTATCCTCATAATCCGAATTTGTAGTAAAAACATGGGGAAATGTTTAGTTATTTGTACATGCAGAACACAACAAAACCAAAAAGTGTTCTCAAAACTATTAAACATAAAAAATTGCCCGAATAAAATCCAGAATTTAAAATAAAATAAAATATCGCAATTGTTTTTATATGTCCATATTTACAAAATTAATCTTAAAGCACCCACAGTAAATTCTAAACCTATAAATGACTAATAAGAAAAATAATAAATAACAGAAATGTGAACAAGTATGTCGAAAAATCTCTAAATAGAGCGAAACTGTATCTCTATAATAACAAGTAATTTTAAGCAATAAATACAACCGACTTCAATGCGCATTCCGGTCGTTCTGGTTACGTAGACCCGACTGTCCTCCTTTTTTTTTAAATCTGTCAAAAAAATGAATACGTATTCTACAGAAAAAAAAAATCAAGATACATATTTAAAGATTTTAAGTAAAAAGAAATAAAGGAAAACTTGTACATGATATCTCGACCAAGGGGTATTTTAAGGTAAAACCGCTAAGAGGCAGCCTGAACATTTTTGAAGTTTGCTAACTTAACAAAAATGTTTTCAAATTTTCAATCTCACAAATACATTCTCATTTTCAGTCTCAAATAAAAGAAAATCTTAATATTTTCTTCTATTTGTTTGTTGTTTTAGTTTTTTTTGGCATTTGAGTTGCTCTCAAAATTTCAATTTTATAAAGTAGACAAACTTCAAAAATAAATGATGGCCGACGAATTGAGCGAGCGGTTTTACCTTTAAATATTTGTATCATGGGTGCATGGTACAATTATTACAGGCATTGTCTTCCCAGAGAGTTTTGCTTCACATCGAAATTCGTGCTCGCTTATTTTCATTTTAACGCATTTCAATCATGGTACAATAAAAACAGGTAGAAGCCAAATTGACATCGAACCTACAAAAGTCAAAGTTTTCGGGAGAGTAAAAATAAAAATGAGCGTGTGTAAGGAAAAATAAAAAATTACATTTCGCTGGTTGACGTTTTTGAATAAATTTGAAGTTTTGTTTCTATTTATTTATTTTTTTAGTTAAAATTTGTTAATTTGTATGTTGTTTTATGTTTTTAATTTATGAGTTGCATTGTTGTTGGAGGGACTTTCCGGCATAAGGGTCATAGGAACAGCACTTGGCATCAAACGTGCCTTTCCTGTACCTCCCGGTGCATTTATGAAATGTGCTGCTTTAAAATGTTTAACGCACAGCAAGGCATTTCGCTGCAGCTCTGGCCCACAGCTGCTTTCGCAACGCTCTTTACGCGAAGGACATTGAGGCACGTTAAATGGTATCTAAAGCATAAAAAATAACGCTTCGGTGTTGCATTTTTAACANCTACAAAAGTCAAAGTTTTCGGGAGAGAGTAAAAATAAAAATGAGCGTGTGTAAGGAAAAATAAAAAATTACATTTCGCTGGTTGACGTTTTTGAATAAATTTGAAGTTTTGTTTCTATTTATTTATTTTTTTAGTTAAAATTTGTTAATTTGTATGTTGTTTTATGTTTTTAATTTATGAGTTGCATTGTTGTTGGAGGGACTTTCCGGCATAAGGGTCATAGGAACAGCACTTGGCATCAAACGTGCCTTTCCTGTACCTCCCGGTGCATTTATGAAATGTGCTGCTTTAAAATGTTTAACGCACAGCAAGGCATTTCGCTGCAGCTCTGGCCCACAGCTGCTTTCGCAACGCTCTTTACGCGAAGGACATTGAGGCACGTTAAATGGTATATAAAGCATAAAAAATAACGCTTCGGTGTTGCATTTTTAACACATACATTAAGTATAAACTGCACAACACTACAAAAATTCAAATGTTAATTAAAATTTGTTATTAACGAACATTCAAAAAAAAACAAAAACAACGATATGACATTCAAAGCGTAACGAAATATAGGAAATAAAAGAAAAACAAGTTGAAGTTTAAAGGTTTGGTTCTCATGAGAGCAACGTCATTTTGGCTTCTACCTGTATTTATGTGCCTTGATTTCAATGTTGATTCTTTTACTTTTAGTTGGCTTTGCTTTTGGTTTTCGCTCAATTTAATTTTTATAATTTTTCCCAAGGCATAACAAGGTAGAAGTGATTTCGACATTTCTCTCTTTTGAACTGCGACTAAAATGTCAACGCTTAACCCTATACTATTCAAAATTTTAATTTTTTTAATATAAATTTTCAATTGTGAGCTGTGCAACTGATTTTAAATACATAATAAAATGAAAAGGAATTATGGACTGTATGTTGTGTTTGACAAGAGCCAGGACAACAAACTTGTGCGTTATTTTAAAACTCCGAAGTATCAATGCTTCATTAGGAGACTCTTCACGTGTGCGCCATTTTAGTGCCAGTGACTTTATTTGTTGCCCATCGCAACCGGGTATTTCTAAGCGGACGCGTTTGTTCCCAGGTGCAGGAATTATTATACCGAATATGAAGAGAACATTTTTCACTCATATACATGGATAGACCAAATTTTAAATGGTGGTCTAACAAAACCTAAACCGGAATTCCTTGTTGACATAAAGAAACTGAAATTAACTTTTAATAAATTTAATGGAAAGGAAATTTCGAATTGCAAAAATTTAATAGCTGAACTATTGAAGTTAAGTTCTGATGTAAATTTAGAATAATCAAAATTTTTTTAAATATCTAATATACTCTAGAATGAAGTTTTTGAATAAAATAAATAAATGCTTAAAAACATTGGGTAAAACATAGTTTTTTCTTTTTTGGCGGATTGTCGTCAAAACCCGATAACGCGGAGAATCTATTTGGAGGCCTATCCGTAGGCCACGGCATGTTAGAGAATTAATTATTTATGTACGCACGTGGGTAGAAAATAGAAGAAAAAGAAACGAAAAATGAAAGAAAAAATAGTTAATGGTTGGGAATAACGGAGATATAACACTAGCAAACACTTGAAAACACGTCAGATCGCTTTGAATGACAGTCGATGACTTATAACACATGATCAAAATATTTTTTTACATGGAAAAAAATCCACAACACCCTCGACAAAAAAAATTCTAAAAAATCAACGGTAATTTTTAGCGTTCTTGAAACTTGCACTTTATTATACTAAAATTGAATGGGGTACAAAACTGCATACCCGAAAATTTTCTAAATATTTTAACTAAAAATTTTGAAATTTTGATGACAATTTTTTGAAGTTTGATTAATTTTTTTGCAATTTGTGCAAGCGTTGCAACTTTTGTTATTGTGGTTTCTGATATAGATTGAATTATATTTTAAATGAAAATTATTAAAAATAAATAAATAAACATAATTTGCAAGCAATATCGTTTTGAATTTCGTTGCTAATTTGTTGCACGCATCATGTCAAAAGTAGGAATTTTCAAAATTAAAAACGATAAACAGATTCAAAACAAATAAATGGTTTGTACTAGAACTTTTTAAATAGAAGCAACTCACGTATGGTTACGGTGACCATCCGTCCTGTATTATACGGGACTGTCCTCTTTTTTGACCCATTGTCCTGGTAATTTGTTTATTTTACACGGGACGCCAAATGTTCTGTATTTCTCTTAATGTCCCGTATTTGTCCCGTATTCGGTGTTTCGACGCCTTAACAGCTCATTACATGCCTTTGAACGAGTTTTAAGTGATGTTGGTACATATATGATACTAATGCAGCGTTTTTGCTGCATTTAAAATGCAACATTTAGCACTTTCGAACATATGTTTTCGAAGAGCGTTCATACTATCGCATTTAACAAATGTACATTTACCCGAGTTCGAAATCGTATGCTTTTGACAAACAGCCGTGTTCCAGTCGCTTATTCAGATCCGTATCTATTACGATAAATTCTCACGGAAAAGATAATGTGCAAAAATCCCTACTGAAAAAGAAAAAATAAATTCTAAACCGAAAATTCAGTACAAAAACTTGAATTGTTTTAACCATAACCAAACATTTGTTTGTGTATATATTCATTTGTCGGTGCTGTCAATTATAATTTCCACACTTAATTAGGAAACAAAACAGAGTTGATCACAAATTAATCCAGATTTCTATCAGCATCATATCGATGTTGAATTTGCGTAACTTTTCTTTATCCAAATAATGTAAAATAATAAATGAAATCTCGATCGGCGATCACTGAAACGCAGCTAGAGACTGTATACTCGAAAAAGCAATGTTGCCACTTTTTCTCATTAAACCATGTTCGAATCGTTAAAATTTTGGAAGATCACAGGGTTGCTTTTAGCATTTAGATTCTAAATGCAAAAATGGAGTTGCATTTAGTTGCATTTAGGTGACGAATTTTTTATGGATAAATGTACATTTAGAGTAGCATTTAGAGCTAAATGCGCTAAAATGTGCTTTTACGCGTAAGCAAAAACAGCCCATAAGTTTCTCCATAAAAAGTAATTATTTTCTAATCTGAATGCCTGTGATTAGAATCGAGGAATACATACAATAACTAAAATAGGAATTAGGACTCGACATTTTAAAGTTTTGGCTATTTTACCTTAGTTTATTTAATGTTTATTATTTATTTTATGAAAGTACATAAAGCTCTAACAAAAACCATATAATATAAAATTTCCAACTTTTGGGCAAAAAACTACAAAAATTAATTCTGCAAGGTTTCCCCAAAATTTCAAACTTTTTAATTAGAATCTTAAAAAAATTGGTTTGCAGTTTTGTAACTTATTAAAATTGAGTATTATAAAGCGCGAGTGGAAAGTACTGCTCATTTGCTTCTGTTTAAAAAAAAAAATAGTCGAACATATTTACTTTGTATGAAAAAATGCGTAACACCGTCAACAAAAAAAAAAACCAAATTGCCAAAAAATATTGGTAAGCCTTAGCAACTAAAAGTAGCACTTTATTATACTAAAATTTAACGAATTTTTTAACAAATTTCGCAGGATAAAAATCTCGAGAAAACTATCCTACAAATTCGTTATGTTACTATAAGTATACTGTTTCAGGGCTAATACATTAGGATCATTGACGAAGGCTTTAAAAACTTAAAGCTGTTGTGGAACAAATTAGCAAAAATATTTTTTGTCCCGTATTCGGCTCTCATAAATATGGTCACCGTACGTATGGTGGACAATAAAAATACAAAGCATATGATAACAAACTTAAAAACAAGACACTACACACCGTTTCAATGAGCTTTATATCACATTTAAGTAAAAATAAGCCTATATTTCCCAAGCTGGCAAAGAAATGAGAATGTGTATTTTTTGTTGTTTACAAAAAGACTTGCCAAATATATAAGTCAAAATTATAGAAGGCATGTATACTTCTCCCTTTCATTTTTTCATACAGTTGATGCTTCTTTTAGGGCTTTTACAAAATGCAGGGATACCGCACTTATTTCGGTACAATATGATCGTAATGTAATTTCAATTCGAAATCAAAGAAAAACATCCCATGAAATTTTTGCGATTGTAGAACAATAAGTGCATATTTGCAAACTAATGCAAAGAATGGAGTGTCATATCTTAAAAGGTTAAGAGAATTAACGAAACAAACAAACACCGCATTGCTATTTTTTCTAACTCTTCCTTTTGTTTAGCGCTGTAACCGCTTAAGTTATAGTTATTAATTTACACATGTGAGTTTTCTTTGTTCCTGAATTTTGCGTACATTTTCTTATAGTACCTCCCATTATTGTTTATATTACATATGTATATACACTCCGATGTTCGCGGTCGCCCCTCTGTTGGTAATAGTAAACCTCCGAGTGTAGTCTGTCATGAAAACAGCTTCTTATAAAAATACAATTGCCGTTCGGTGTCGGCCTAAAACTGACCTTCCCCTTTGTGTGACAAAATCAAGGCGCACGCCCCATATCGGAGGAGAACCCAGGCCAAAACATATTGTGTAATCGCCAATCTGTATATCTCNTGTAGTCTGTCATGAAAACAGCTTCTTATAAAAATACAATTGCCGTTCGGTGTCGGCCTAAAACTGACCTTCCCCTTTGTGTGACAAAATCAAGGCGCACGCCCCATATCGGAGGAGAACCCAGGCCAAAACATATTGTGTAATCGCCAATCTGTATATCTCCGTTTAAAGTACAAAAGCGCGTATCGTGGTTCTGCAAAACCTCGTAACTGGCATTTGTGCCAAAAAAGATATTTGCTCACCGGAAGCCTTATCATCAAGTCCTCAATCATTTATACTAAAATATCGATACGTAGACATAAGTATAATTAAGTTTAAAAGAGAGAACCGTTTCGAAGTATACGAGGTTTTGCATTTCCTTGATACGCGGTTTTGTACTTTAAATGACGATATGTGGAAGTATTGCATACATATTTTGGAGCCTTTTCAAGTATAAAATCCATTGAGAAACGAAAGAAAACGGCATCCCTATGATTTCAACTTATGCCAAACGTTTTGAATATGAAAGACAAAAAACGTAAACAAGGAATTTCTGAACAAAAACCTGTTTATCCGCAAAGATGTTTCAATGGAAGCATTACACAATTGAAAAAAAGCAATCCACAAGGCTTTATTGGCAGTAGGTCATTCTTAAAGCACATAAAAAAAATAAGCTTCTAGTTTCGAAGTTAGCACAAAAGGAAATTTTTTTGTTTGTTGTTTACAAAAAAATACTTTCCAAGTATATAAGTCAAAATTGTTAACTATATATAGCTTTCACTCATTTCTTCATAGAGTTGATGCTTCTTTTATAGGAAAATTCATACGGTTTATGATCAGATTCATACCATGTAAATGCACCAAAAGTTTATTCCTGCTGCTGTACATCTCTGTTAGCATAAGTCGGTTGCTGTTGATGTACATCTCTGTTGTTGTTGTTGTTGTAGCGGTTGCAACAACCCCGCCCAGATCGGTTGATATCTCAGTCGTTGTCATCAAGTTCCACTAACGGCAGCCCTAGGAAGCGTGCAGCTTCTATCGGGTCGGTCCACAAGGACAAAGCCGTTAGGGTTGTCGGGTTTTCCGGGCATGTGAAGAGATGTTTCGAGTCATGTGGGGATGTTGTTGTTGTTGTTGTAGCCACTAAAGGCAGCCCTAGGAAGCGTGCAGCTTCTATCGGGTCGGTCCACAAGGACAAAGCCGTTAGGGTTGTCGGGTTTTCCGGGCATGTGAAGAGATGTTTCGAGTCATGTGGGGATGTTGTTGTTGTTGTTGTAGCCACTAAAGGCAGCCCTAGGAAGCGTGCAGCTTCTATCGGGTCGGTCCACAAGGACAAAGCCGTTAGGGTTGTCGGGTTTTCCGGGCATGTGAAGAGATGTTTCGAGTCATGTGGGGTCTCTACGCATGGCGGACACTCATTTGGCACATCCTCATTCAATATACTCAGGTAGGAGTTTAACCTGCTGCAGTAGCCAGAGTTGGGCTATTGTCGTTCGTGTCTCCCGTGGCAGATGATGCTCCGTCTTGTCTATGTCCGGTGGCGGTATGCCTAGAACGGCATTCACAGGTCTAGAGTCTACATATGTAACTCGAGACTGACTCCCTGTGAATGCCGTTCAGGGCCAGTCGGTAAGCTGACGGGTCCAGAGGCTGCTTGACGAACCTCTGGACTTCGTCCGTCAGTTCATATAGATGCCTCCTGACGTGCCTAGGCGAGGGCTCCTCTGCAAACAGCTGTCTGTTCGGGTGGCCACTTCTGTGGCTCCCGATCAGGAACTGCTTGCAGAACATTATGTTGTGCTCCTTTATGGGGAGCATTTGTACCTCGTTGTGGAGGTGATGTTCGGGCGAAATCAGGAGGCATCCTGTCGCTGTCTTGAGTGCGGTGTTCTGTACAGTCTGTAGCTTCGTCTACTGCGTCCTACTAGTCCCCGGCGACCACACTGGCGCTGCGTAGTTTGAAACCGGCCGGCCTATTGCCTTGTATGTTGCCAGCAACCTTTCTTTGTCTTTGCCCTATGTACTGTNGTCTACTGCGTCCTACTAGTCCCCGGCGACCACACTGGCGCTGCGTAGTTTGAAACCGGCCGGCCTATTGCCTTGTATGTTGCCAGCAACCTTTCTTTGTCTTTGCCCTATGTACTGTTGGCTAGCGACTTGAGGACCTTGTTGCGGCTCTGTACTTTATTGACAATAGCGGTTGCGTGCGCAGAGAAGGAGAGCAGGCTGTCGAATGTTTCTCCGAGTATTTTCGGATTATTCACCGTCGGAATTGGTGTGTCATCGACGTGAATTCCCAGCGGTAGCCTGACCTCCTTCGTCCAGGTTGTGACCAGGGTCGCAGAGGAATTCGTAGGGGAGAGGGCTAGATACTTTGCAGTGAAGAACTGAGAAAGTTCGGAGAGTTACCCGTTTACTTTCCAACACAGGTCATCAATTCCATTCCTAGTCGCCATGATCGAGCAATCGTCGGCGTAACAGACAATCGAGACTCCCTCTGGTGGATGACGGAGATTTGAAATGTAAAAGTTAAACAGTAGCGGGGAAAGGACACCACCCTGTGGAACCCCCTGTTTTATTTTTCTCAGTTTACTCGATTTGTCTCCAAACATTACCGACGAGTGTCGAACACTCAGATAATTTGCCGACCACCGTTTGAGCCTCTGTGAGAGAGAGGAAGCTTCTATATCTTCTAGTAGCGTGGAATGGCAGACGGTGTCAAACGCCTTTGACAAGTCCAACGCTACTAGAATCGTTCTCTCAAAGGGACCGTTTCTGTTAAGGCCACGAGTTATCTGAGTGTTTATGGCGTTAAGTGCTGTTGTTGTACTGTGCGCTTTACGGAAACCATGCTGATGCTTCGCTGGGGTCAAGTGGTTTGTGAAATACGGGAGCAGAAAGGCCTCGAGTGTCTTTGCTAACGGGGAAAGGAGTGTTATCGGCCGATAAGAATCTCTTTTGTTGGCAGGTTTCCCCGGTTTGAGCAGTGGGACCACTCCTTCCACCTTCCAGATGTCTGGGATGATGAGAGTGGCCATAGACAAATTGAGGACCTCCGTTAGGTACGCTAACACCGCAGGACCCAAATTTTTCAGCATCAGCATGCATATTCCGTCGGGACCCATGGCTTTGGAGGCTTTCGCCTTCCCGATGGCCACCTGAACTTCACCGCAAGTGAACGCAAGGGGGGCACAGGTTGTTGGCAGTTTGTGCAGCCTTCTGGTCACTCGACGCTTGGCTTTGTCCACCGGAGGATGCAGTATGAACTGCCGGCTAAAATAGCTCGCGCATCGCTCCGGGTCTGACGAAGCATGTTTGCCGAAAGAAATTTCGACGCTGTCGTCGTGCTTCGTCGGATTGAACAGTGACCTCACGGTTGACCAAAGCTAACTCACACCAGAGGCGAAGTTACAGGTCTTTAGATGCTCTTCCCACTTCTTCCGCTTATGTATGTTTACTAGTTGCCGAA
>NW_016159329.1:88595-89596 GCF_001687245.7 Rhagoletis zephyria | reverse complement strand
TCCTTTGCGATTGCTCCCGGAGTCATCCCGGATTAGACCCATTTTTTGCAGGGACACTTGGAGACTTATGTATCTTGCTTTACATCGGCACTCAACAATCCCACTTCCCACCGGCAAAAAGTTTGCATAACATTGGGCGCCTTGCTAGGTGCCGCCTAAGAAATAGTTTAGCAAGCATAGTATCTTAAAATTTTTGTGGTACATAGTGACTTTGCATTGGTTTCCCAGAGAACGTATATTTATAGCNTATTTATAGAGAAGGACCAAGAACGGATCAGCGTGGAAACTGTCAAATACCAACAAAACTGGCGAAGCGCATTTTAAGAGCGGCAAGCCAGAGACAATCGAATTTTAACACAGCCCAGCCAGAGGCAAAATAAATTTAACAGAAATTGTCTCATCAAAGCAAATACATGTTTTCTTGTTAGACAGCGAAATGCTGATGGATTTTTAGGTTTTTACAACGCTTTTACTGTTCTTTAAATTGGTTAATTATTTAAAATAAATGCATGCGTGGGTCGAAATATGTAATATGTACATATTGTGTANGCATATTTTTCTTGTTAGACATGCAATGCTGATGGCTTTTTACGTTTTTACAACGCTTTTATTGTTCTTTAAATTGGTTAATTATTTAAAATAAATGCATGCGTGGGTCGAAATATGTAATATGTACATATTGTGTACATGCATATGTATGCGAGAGATACAATTTGGTGAATCTGAAAAGTGAAAGTTATGCAAATATGTAGCATGCAATTGGCAAATTCGTGGGTGATTTGCCGTCGGTATTTGGGTTGAAAAAATCGACTTTTACTTTTTTACCGATTCATATGGTAGATGGCTACGCTAATTTCAATGCAACAAACCACAGTTTTCTAGCTGCCTTAGTTTTTCCCCAAATTCACTTTAAACACCAACACATTGACCAAAAAACGCAAATGCGCACTGTTTGGTGATTTGATGTCGGCATTAAAAGCGAAGAAAATCGGTTTTTATAT
>NW_016159329.1:50190-82842 GCF_001687245.7 Rhagoletis zephyria | reverse complement strand
TTTTTTTTTTTTGCAAAAACGGTAAATTGCAAATATCTCAAAAACGGTACCATAGAATTAAAAATAACCTTGATTTTCGGAATCAGGGGGTGATTTTACATAAGAATTTCATAACGGCGTTTCTGGTAAAGAGAAAAAGTTGAAATTTGTGGTCCAGTGTTGTTAGCTTCAAGTTCTCGGTAGGGCAGTTTATTGTACGTAAAAATTACTTTGGACAGCACTTGCCGACAAATGAGGCACTTATTCTGCTCGCAAAGTACACGCAAGCGGGTGGAGCACTCAGATCTGATCGGATGATCACATTAGCCAATGGAGTAGATCTCCACTTCCTTGCAACAAAATACGCATGCAACACGTTCGTTATCCTCAGTTGACGACTGCTTTCATGCGGCTGCTTCATGGGAGGATTTTTTTTCAATTTCGCTCCTTTTGGGCAGTTGTAAAGCAACAGATGCTTGATTGGAACGAGCGAGGGAAGGTATGCCAAACACAATTGACTGGGCTCTTACGCGTTGGCAGTGAGAATCCTCCAAGAGTTTTACATTTCTTTATAAATTCGCGTTCGCTTACTATAGGTAAGGCAAAATAAAGCAGCCTTACTAAAATCTTTAAATAATAGCAAAAGTCTATTATTTGCGATTAAAATTGGTATAAAATACGCAACAGAAACATGACACGATAAAGTATTTTTAACTTTGGAGTATGCCATGTATGCATGCTAAATAATTTCATTTACTAATATATAACATTATTTTTATTTAAAATACCTAAAGTAATCTTTTAAATACTACTAAACTCGACAAATTTTTTTACGTTACTATAAAAAAAATATGAAGGGTGCGAAACGAGTTCGGTATAAATTATGTGTAGTAAAAAGAAGCTATAATCGGTGGCCGCACAATATTTTTCTGTGGCTTCGATAAAATAAGATCATTTTTATCAAAGTTTTAATTACAATTCGTAGGAATTTCCCTTTTGTGCGGATTATGCCTTGCCCGAAAAACAAGATTCGGTTTTCTCTATCTCGTGCATTTGCCTGGTGCAGTCACTCAGGTGCAGTTGTCGGTCAGCTGGCTGTTGGACGACAAAAGTTGTGGATTATTTCCCGCTTTTTCTCACAATGGTTGTTCGTCAAATCCAAATCGCTGAATTAGTGGCAGCCAAGTATATAAAAAACCAACTGGGTTATTTCCTAAAATGGGAGGCCTGCTAAAACAAAGTTACCCACAGATTACGAAACAAAGACACCTGGACAGGGCGGTTATGGCAAATTTCAGGTACGAGGAATCTAAATATACACATTTTCCAATGCAAGAAAAAAGGCTGGCTTCCAAAACGTCAACTACTTTGCATACGTACAAAGTATAATATTCCATAACGCCGAACTACAAAATATTGACAATATATACTTTTCCAAAACGCATCGTTAGAGCAATCAGCGCATCAGAAACAAAGTTGATGCTTCGTTTGTTATTGGTTACCATTTGTGTTTAAAAAATGGAAAGTTCTGAAAAATTGTTCATTGCTGTATGGAATATTCAAAATGTGCAATGTATATGGTTGCAATGTGTCGCAACTCTGCATATACAAACAGTTTGAACACCGCAGTATAACAGTATCCAAACATTGTATTTATACGTTTTGGAAGTCAGCCAAAATAATTGTTTGCATTTTATTAAAGGTTGTGGAGTGAGCGAATTGTCTTATTTAGAATTCCCACCGCTATATAAGCTTCATATACGAATCAGCATGCCAGAATTATGTGTGAGTCATACATATGCTACTGAATACACATATTTTAATATATATACATATGTATGTATATTTCTTTAGTTTCGGAACTATAGTCTTTGCTGGTAGGTTTTGACAATTGAGGCGAACTCATTTGGTCTAGTGGGTTGACTAACGATTATCGAAACCTGTCAAGTGAAATGGATTCGCTTCCCATCAGACCTAGTTGTGTTGAAAACGAGCAAGCATAATGAACAATTGTAACGAGTTTCAACTTATTTCAATTATTATTAGATTTTTTGAAGGATGGTAATTGATAATTCGCACCTCGTTACCAATTTCGTATTTCTGAAACAATTGTTCATCAAGCTTGGTCTGTCTAATTTTTACCCGATTCTGTGATGAAAAGGGTCGCCATTCTACCGACGTTCTTTGGTGCTTATAAGATCTAACGATGGTCGGTTCTTTATACCCAGATCTACCCGGAGAGGCCGGGCTAAGAACCATCACCACAATCTTACTAAAACACGACTACCTTTAATATTATTCTGGATTAAACTTGATTATAGGCGTGGAATCCTTCCGAATGCATAGAAGTGGAATTTTTGTGCGATGAGGAAGTGGAATTCACGCGGGATTGGGGATCAACGGAGAGGGTTTATTTACGAAGTGCTTGCTGGCTCCTCGGTTTCTTGATTTTGGGATGGAAGTAGGACCAGTTTGGCCAGCGGTCTCGTGATCTGCCCTTTCTCCGTGATGAGGTCAAGTACGCGTACTCGATCGTCGGGACCAGGATGTAAGCTGCTTATTCGACCTAATCTCCACTCATTTGGTGGGAGGTTGTCTTCCTTGATGACAACGAGATCTCCTAATTTTATATTTTGCTTTAGATGTTTCCATTTAATCCGCTTTTGCAGTTCGGATAAATATTCGGTTTTCCATCGCTTACAAAAGGTTTGGTGGAGAGCCTTAAGCTTCTGCCACCGATTTACTATCGAGGCAGGATTTTCGTGAATGTCCATTTCGGGTGGGGCTAGCAGGTGTCCCCCGGTAAGGAAGTGACCTGGAGTGAGAGGTTCCAGGTCGGTGGGTTCATTCGAAGAAGGGCTCAATTTTGGTGAGTTGAGGTACGCCTCAATCCGACATAAAAGAGTACTTAACTCTTCGAATGTATACTTATGAACCGATGCAATCTTTTTGAAGTGGCTTTTAAAGCTCTTCACCCCTTCCTCCCATAAGCCTCCCATATGAGGAGCAGCGGCGGGTATGAAATGCCATGTGAGCATTTGATAGTTGTATTTTGAAACTGTTTTTTCACGCGAATCTGCTATAAATGCCCTAAATTCAGATCTTAAAGATCGTAAAGCTCCGACGAAGTTTGTCCCATTGTCGGAATATATGTTTTCGGGCATCCTCTTCTGGCAACAAACCTGGCAAATGCGGCTAAAAATGATGGAGTGCTGAGGTCACTAGTTGCTTCCAAATGAATCGCTTTTGTCGAAAAACAGACAAAAAGACAAACGTATCCTTTGGACATTCGACAACCTCGGCCGCTATAACTCTTCATGTCAAAGGGTCCTGAAAAATCTACACCTGTAATCGTAAACGCGCGCGAAAATGTGGTTCTCTCCTGAGGGAGAAATCCCATAAGTTGGGTTTGCGTACGTTTTTTGTATATCGTACAGACTTTGCAATTATGGATTGTGGATTTGATCAGATTTTTAACTCTGGGGATCCAATACTGAGTTCGGATAAGGCGAAGCATGAGTTGATTTTCCCCATGCAAAGAGACTTGGTGAATAAAAGACACTATTAGACGGGACAACCTGCAGTTATAAGGGATAATTACTGGATGACGCTCGTTGTACGCTNTCGACAACCTCGGCCGCTATAACTTTTGATGTCAAAGGGTCCTGAAAAATCTACACCTGTATTCGTAAACGCGCGCGAAAATGTGGTTCTCTCCTGAGGGAGAATTCCCATAAGCTGGGTTTGCGTACGTTTTTTGTATATCGTACAGACTTTGCAATTATGGATTGTGGATTTGATCAGATTTTTAACTCTGGGGATCCAATACTGAGTTCGGATAAGGCGAAGCATGAGTTGATTTTCCCCATGCAAAGAGACTTGGTGAATAAAGGACACTATTAGACGGGACAACCTGCAGTTATAAGGAATAATTATTGGATGCCGCTCGTTATACGCTAAGTCTTGAGACGCTCCAAGACGCCCACCAGCCCTAATAATGCCATCTTTATCTATGAACGGATTAAGCGGTAGGAGTTCACTCTTGGAGTCGATGGAGTTTCCTGCTTTCAATTTTCCGTATTCTTCACTGTAATAGTTCTGTTGATAGATTCTTATCAAACGTTGTGTCGTTGCTTTAATTTCATCGGATGAAATTAAGCGTGACTTTTCTTGAAATGAAGTTTTCGTATTTCGATGAGTTCTTTGAGAGAATCTCATAACATATGATAATACTCTCAAAGCTCTCGGAAAATCTGAAAAACGGCCAAGAATATCGGTATAATTTACTTTGGTTTATAAACGTGCGTTCTTTTTTCCTCAACTACTGTGCTGTAGTCTGTTTCTTGTGTGGGCCATTTAGGGTTATCTTCTTGTAACAAGAAGGTCCCTGTCACCACAACGAATTGTTGACCAATTCATATGCTGGAAGTCCTCTGCTCGCTAAGTCTGCTGGTTTAGATGTCGAATCCACATGCAGCCAATTCTTGTTTCCGACTTTCTCTACAATTTTTGTGATTCTATGGGCAACGAAAGTTGACCATGAACACGGAGGCTTGCGAATCCAAGCGAGCACGGTTGTGGAGTCGGTCCACAGATGTATGTTGGTATGCCCTNCAAGAAGGTCCCTGCCACCACAACGAATTGTTGACCAATTCATATGCTGGAAGTCCTCTGCTCGCTAAGTCTGCTGGATTTGATGCCGAATCCACATGCAGCCAATTCTTGTTTCCGACTTTCTCTACAATTTTTGTGATTCTATGGGCAACGAAAGTTGACCATGAACACGGAGGCTTGCGAATCCAAGCGAGCACGGTTGTGGAGTCGGTCCACAGATGTATGTTGGTATGCCCTAAATTGAGATTGTTGATTATCGAATCAACTATTTCCGCCAATAGTACCGCTCCGCAAAGTTCCAGTCGGGGTAGCGATATGGTTTTAACAGGAGCAACTCTGGTTTTTGCCAAAAGCAGGTTAATAAAAACTTTGCTATCTCTTTTGACACGCATATACACAGAGGCGGCATATGCTTTCTCCGACGCGTCACAGAATCCGTGTATTTGTATGTCATCCGTTGGAGAAAAGTGTACCCATCGCGGTATACGAATATTATTAATTTCGTTATAATGTTGAGTAAAATTCTGCCATCGGTCTAGAGTGGTCGAAGACACAGTTTCATCCCAATCTGTGCCTTCCAGCCAAATATTTTGCATAAGGATTTTGGCTACAATTATGATAGGCGCAAGCCACCCCAGCGGATCGAAGAGTGGCTAGTATCGCTCTTTTCGTAACAGTATCGCTTTACTCCAATGGCCTTGCTATAAAATAGAAAAGATCCGTATGGGCATTCCATCTTATTCCAAGAGCCTTGACTGCGCTGGTATCTTCAAACGCCAAAAAATTTTCACTAAGTAGATCTGCTTTCGGTATGCCATTAAGTATTTGCTCGCTATTGGCTGTCCACTTTCGAAGTGGAAAACCGGCTGATTGCAACACATCCGATATCTCATCTCTGGCTTTTATTGCTGAATAGATAGTGTGTCCACCAGATAATACATCGTCGACATACATGCATTTTCGCAGTATATTAGATGCTACTGGATGGGAGCTTTGCACATCGTCAGCTAATTGTAAAAGTGTCCTTATAGCCAGATAAGGAGCACAATTGATACCGAACGTGACAGTCTTTAATTCGTACAGACTGATCGGGTTATTCGGGTTAGTGCGAAAAATTATCCTCTGATACTTAGTATGGTTGTTGTACACCAGAATTTGCCTATACATCTTCTCAATGTCACTGTTGAACACACAACTGTACAGTCTCCAACGGAGTATTAATATCGGAAGATCTGCCTGAAGTACTGGTCCTGGGAAAAGTACGTCATTTAGGCTGTTGCCATTCGCCGTTGGGCTTGAGGCATTGAACACCACGCGTACTCTCGTTGAAGTACTTTCTGCCTTTATCACAGCGTGGTGCGGCAGAAAATAATTATTGGACGAGTCTGCGGGTTATTTGTTATTTTCGACATATGCCCAAGCGTTTCATATTCCGCTAGAACCCTATTGTATTCCTTTCGCAGGACGGGATCCTTGGCCAGCCGTGTTTCATTCCGGTAAAATTGAGAACATGCTCTTTTAAGGGATGGGCCTAGGGATATATTTCCTAGAAAATCTTTTCTAAATGGTAGTGACACGATGTATTTTCCTTCCTTTCTTCTGATACAGCTCCTCGCAGTACTTGTCGTCTTCATTAGGGCTTTTGTTCCTTGGAATCTCCTCAAGCTCCCAAAAGGCACTCAGTTGCTTGTCCAGACTAACTTCGCTGTAGTATGAGACGATATTCGTTCCTGGATTCGAGGTATCAGTTCGCCCTGTTATTATCCAGCCAAATACTGTTTCTTGGGCCAGAAGTGTGTTTAATATGTTTTTCTTAAGCCCGCTCAGAATAATTTGTGGATATATGTCGCCACCCAGAACAAGGTCTACGGGTTCATTGACGAAAAATCGTTTATCCGCTAGAATCAGATCTGGAAATGCTTGCTTAGTCACTGCACTAATGTGGCAAGTAGGAAGATTTCCAGTCAGTTGTGCTAGCACGAGCACAGAGGTATTTAAGCGGAACAACGGGTCAACAGGAGACCGCAATTCGATGTTGCACGCTTCTTTAACCTGCGCCGTAGTTGTATTAGTGATGCCCGAAACTTGGGCATGCATACGCTTTGACGGCAGGTGAATTCTGCGTTTTAGTCTTTCAGTGATGAAAGAACACTCTGAACCAGAATCAATAAGTGCTCTAGCGGAATAGTTCGTACCATTGAGATAAATGTTGACGCGTGCTGTCCCTAATAACACACCTGTGTTTGTATTCGCATAGCAAGACTTCACGTTTTTGCTTGTATGCTTGTTTGATTTTGTTGAATTGCGTTTGGCTTGGGCCTGATTGGATGTTGACGCAGAATTAGTCGCAGAATCTGAAGAGGTCCCAAGTGTCGTTGCCTTTGTTTGAGCTGTCTCAATATGAAGGAGCGTGTTGTGTCGCGAGTGGCACTTGATACAATTAAATGGGTTTGTGCATCTTGACACAGTATGTCCAGTACTAAGACAATTCAGGCACCATTTTTTGCCTTTCAAAAAATCGATTCTATCAGCAGGTGTTTTGTTGAGGAATTGTGGACAGTTGCGTAACTTGTGCTCATTAGTTTGGCACATTTGGCAGATGAACTTGGTCACGCTTGCCTGAAAGGCTCCTAGCCTTTTAGTGCCAGCTTCCTGGTGGTGTCGTGCGGGTTGGTGCTTTGGAGCTTTCGCCGCTGTTGTACCCTTTAGTCCCGCTAGAGTTTCCAAAGTTTGGAATCTATTGGATAGGAACCTGTCCATATCCTCCCACTTTGGAATGTCAGTTTTCTGGTCTATGGTCTGTTCCCATAGAGCCAGTGTACTTTCTGGAAGCTTCGTTGAACACAAATATATAATAATTGCGTCCCAATTAGAGATGTCAATTTGATGACTTTTTAGGGACGATAAACAATTATTAATCTCGCGCTGTAGATTTTTAATTGAGCTACCACACTCAGATTCCACTGTATTTAAGCTAAATAAAACTTTTAATTGTGTGTTAACTAAGATACGTTTGCTTTCGTATCGCACACACAGGCTTTTCCAGGCTGTCGAAAAGCCTTCATGGGTAAGTGGGCACTTTCGCACTATGTCTTTTGCGTTTTATTGTTGAGGTGAACTAGTTTCTCAACTGGGGTGAGGCGCTTGTTCAAGATGTAGATGGCCGTGAACATATCTCGGAAAGTTGGCCATGAAAGATAGTCGCTCTTGAACACATCCGTATCGCACGGTGGCAGGTGGATATCGTGTTCCCGGACGGACTGATCCTCTACACCTTTGGTCGCTTTGGTTAGTATTTCAACCTGAGAAGCAATAGCTGACATGCACCTGACATAGCTTTGAAAGGAAATCTTATTCTTCTTTTTTATGGCCTTGGCATCATCCTTAGTTAATCCCTCATTGATAAGCTTATCGTAAGCTGACTTGGTTTTTTCCCACAAAGCTTTTAATTCGTCTTGCTGTTATAATCAGATTCGAACTCTGTTACAGCTTCTGCCAAAAGAATATACGATTCCATTGTTAAATGTATTTACCCTGAACGAAGTATAATTAAAATGCCCAGATAGAATCTATAGGATTTTACACACTTAATCTTATCGAAGATTAGAGGTTGTATGCGCAAGAGAAGTTGCCAATTTTTTACCCACCGGAACTTGCCACTTAAATGTATACCAGAAATCCAGCGAATTAAAAAGATTCAAATTAGTTTATATTGCGAAATATATTATACACTTTATTAAAATGTAAACCTTTTTTTCTAGAATTATTGTTTACTAACGACTCGCCACCCAACTGTGCAGACTAATATCTATGCGCTTTGATAAGCTATGCAACGTACGCAATAAGGTGTAAATAATAAACGTGGTAAAATCGTGATGTGTGTAACGTAAGCAGCAAATATGTATATATGTTAAAAAATGTGCAACATTATACGGAGTTGAATCGCTTATGCGTAGTGATTTAGTGAAAATCCACAATTGATTCAATGCAAATAACAAATTTAGAGGTTATGTATCCTCGAAACAGTGACAAATTGTTCGCAAATATACAAAAGAATTTAACCCAACTAATGGGGCAGTGAAAAAGCGATCAGAAAAATGAAGATTAAGAATTATGGACTGTGAATCGAAATTCGTTATTAACAATATTATGTGATACGGATCACTGTTGTGAGTATATATATACGAGTGGTTGCAAGGTGCACTTATTTTTGGTAGCCGTTTGCGGACGTACTTAGAACCAAGACTCCAAAAATAAGCAGCAAACCAACGAGTATTGTGTGACACTATGTGTGAATATGCTAATGTTGCAAAGAACACCTAATTGTGGTCGCTGTTGTCACTTGTTGTCACAGACTAACCTCAATTATTAACAGTGTGGCTTCAAATTAAATGCTTGAATTGTGTATTTTGCACACGCGCATTGAATTTAAAACGTTTTTTTTTTTTTTTGGCAATTTTCTAACAAGTGCAATTGAAATTATAACCACGTACCTTGAATTAAAAGTGATTGGTGTTTGGTGGTTCAAATGTGTTGTACGCTCGTTGGTGTCCTGGCAAATGTAGCAGGTGTAGTGGCAAGTAAGCTGAGTGTGGTTGTGTTGTCGCTAGATCTCTGTGGCTTGACCAATCGATTTTTCGGAAAACGTTGTGGCAAAAGTGATTGCTGGACAATAATTCCCTGTGTACGCTGTGGTTGTGGTCTGTAATATATATATGCACGTCGTTGATCATTTATCGCTCGGCTTCGATTGGACCATGTCAAAACGCATGTGCATCCTCGACTTTAGCGCTCGGACGCACAGGGGTTTTGCATTATTTGCAAAAAGAAATAAAAGGATACAGACAGTGATTTAGTGTTAATTCAAATCAATAGTCATATATATTTGTCAAGTTTTCTTTTTATACAATTGAGTCTATTACCTTAATGCGGGAAATATCGATGAGGCTGGTAGCTCCGGTGTTCTTCCTTGATGATTCAAAAGAGAAGTGAAAGATTAAATTAAATCGCGTTAGTTGCGGACCGCCGGACAAACACCGATATAGAAGGGGAAAGTTAACGAAAGTTCGTTGTCCGGCGGGAAGGACTTGCTAACGGCCCACGTTCGCGTTAATACGTATGTGTATACATACGTGCGCATGTATAGTTATATACACACGCATGCGCACACAAATAGAGAAAATGACATTAGGGTGGAGCACCAGCTTTTTGAAATATTTAGGCTGAAGGCCTAAACAGATGTTTTATTTTTCGATGTTCGATGTTTTTGTCTAAACCATCACATAGGTAAGTGAAAATCTACGAGCACAATTTTAATAGATAAATAAAGCTTATTAAATACAAATTATTAATTCTTTAGGTTACTGGTATTAGCACAACTTTAAATCTTTAAGTCGCAGATTCTTTGTAGGACTGTGTTTATGTGTGTGTTTTCAATGGAAATCTTTCATCTTATGTATATGTATGTATACAAATGTGTTTTTGAACGTAGATTCCAATAATTCGAATTCTATTTTACTGAAATCTTAATATGAATTATTAAGAAATTTACAAGACTTTTAACAAATTTTCAGCAATATATGTAAATGGCTGTGTTTATAAACACAATAATGCAAAATATCACTCTCTTTTAAATCAAAGTCCAAATTGAGCTCATTTATCTTGTGTGGTTGTGAAATTAAAGAGACTGATGGTTTGCATATCTGTGTTAATGAATTCAGCCAACATTTAAAAAATTCGCAATTTAAAAAGGTCGATGTATCGATACATCGATGTTGCTCTCCCAAAAATATCGAAACATTGATGCGCGTAAATATCGATGTTTTTTCAGCACTAATGGTAACTAAGATATGAAACAAACGCTTTAGTTGAGATGTGATCAATATATATTGGAATATAGTATCACTGATTGTTTTGCATCGTGTTGTCTACTCGGTGCGACTTCTGGGCGTTTTTAATTTTAATTTGATGCTGAGGAACTCAATCAAAGGGAGCGCTGAATCCAACGCATATCTCACATTAAAATACAAACTTAAAATCATCAGAATTTTATTGTAGTTTTTTTAATATCCGCGATACTTTTGGTGTGTATTTTATTAAACTCTCGTAGAGGACTTCAATAAGTTTATTTACTGGTTGATTGGGAGAAATATAAATTGCCAAAAAATATAACTGTTCTCTCATGGTACAATCTGCTTTCACAAGCACATATTTTTATTCCTTGGTAATTTGAACAGACATTGATTCCAGTTGTTGTGCATTAAGTTCTATTTGTGGAGAAACAATACGGGCTCCGTCATGTAGAGCTGGGATACTATCGATAGTTGAAAACTATCGCCTCTATCGATAGTTTTTGAAGACTATCGATGTCGGTCTTCAGCAAAACTTCGCTATATTCTCTTCACATCTCGACGCAACTTCATGTCTCGAGGCAATTTCAAGTAAAAGTAAGATTTTAAATATTCATACATTACAGGAAATCACAATTTATTTAGGTAAATTTAGTTTTCTTATATGAAAGGAAATTCAGAACACCCCCAGCAGAAAATCGGTAATCGCTTTTAGGAGTAACTTGTTCTAGAAGGCATAGCGATATAACGCCTTTGAATTTATTCGCTTCTTTTAGGCATTGCCGGTATTGCTAAGTAGAATGTCTTTCAATATTTTATTTATTTCGCTTCTTTGTTTCATTTCGGGGAATGCAAAGTAGAAAATCCTATAATATTTTTTATACGCGAGCGCACTTGTGCACAAGGGTATTATAACTTTGTTCACATAGCGGTTGTTTGTAACAGGCAAAACGAATCGAGATAGATATAGACAAATGTATACATAAATGATCAGAATGAAAAGAGAAATCGATTAAGCGGTGACTGTCTGTCCGTCCGTCCGTCCGTCCGTCCGTCCGTCCGTCCGTCCGTCCGTCCGTCCGTCTGTCCGTCCGTCCGTGCACACGATAACTCGAGTAAAAATTAAGATATCTTAACGAAACTTGGTACGTGTACTTCTTTCGGGCGTAGGACGGATGGTATTGAAAATGGGCAAAATCGGACAATAACCACGCCTACCTCCCATATAACGGTAATTTTCAGAAATACGAAAACTGCGATATTTTAGTAACTACTGAAGATAATTCACTCAAAATTGATATTTACAATAATTTTTAGACGAAAAATAAGAATATTATAAATTTTTGGAAAATGGGCGTAGCCACGCCCACTTATGGTTACATGTGTATATCTTCGTAGCAGCTGCATCAATTTATTCCAAACTTGGCACAGTTGTTGGCCACATCCCATATAACGGTAATTTCGAGAAATACGAAATCCTCGTTAAATCAGTAAATATTTAATTTATTCAAAATGATGGTTGCAACAATTCTTTGCCAGGAAATACGTTTATGATAAAATTTTGGAAAATGGGCGTGGCACCGCCCACTTATGATCACGTATATGTATCTCGCTAACCGTTCTAGCAATTTGTACCAAACTCGGTATGGTTATTGTGCTTGCCACATAAAAGCAAACCGTTGAAAATTGTTGAAATCGGACTAAAATTGAGGCCGCTTTTCATATAACGGTAAATTTCAGATATGCTTGAAATTTCAATATTTCGAAATTTAAGGACGCTAATTTACTTAAAATGTATACACCCCGGCTTATCATGTAGCGGTAGCTTTCGGAAAGGTGGAAAACATATATTTAATACTTGCGCCGGGTATTTAATGTTCGGCTCCGCCCGAACTTAGACTTTCTTACTTGTTTTTAATTCACTTCTTTGCTTCGTTTCGGGGAATGCAAACTAGAATGTCCTACAATATTTTATTTGCTTCGCTTCCTTGCTTCATTTCAGGGAATGCAAAGTAGAATGTCCTACAATATTTTTTTTATTTCGCTTCTTTGCTTCATTTCGGGGAATACAAAGTAGAATGCTGCATCGTAGTCAAAATTCTTTTTCTTCCATTGCTTTCTGTGGAAATTTGTCTCGCATAAAAATCATGTTTTGCTGTGTTCAATTTGCGAGGTTGAAGTCAGTCAATGAAGTGAAGTACAAGAGTGAAGAAGTAAAATTTTAAGCTTAATTAAATATGCATGTTTGTACATTAGAGTGGGGCGAAAAAATAAAGTCGGAGTTTTAATGCATGCACACCCTAGGATTGATCTATATCGAATAAATATACCCCTATTTTTTATTTTGAAATCAAGAAATATTTAGGGAGTGCTCAAAGCGCTCAAAGTTTTCCATGTATTTTATATGGAGAAAAAACAATTTTTCGTAGAAATGGTATAAAACTCTTGAAAATCAAAATTTTTCGACCGGAAAACTGTGGTTCTTTTCAGAAGATTTCGAGTATTAATATCAAATTGTTTATTTAACCATTTTTTATGATTAAAGATTTATTATTGGCCCCCCCATTGCATTTTCTAAGGCCTTTGGAGGACCTATAAAATATAGTTACCATGAAAAAATTGTTAAAGAAACAATTGAGTATTATTACTGAGAATCTCCTGAAGATAAGTAAAGTTTTCCGATCGAAAAATATTGATTTTCAAGAATGGGTATATTTTTTTGGTATATAACAATCATAGGGGTGGCGGCATTAAAAATCCGACCTTATTTTTTTACATACATTTTTGGACCACTTTATTGTACATACCGATTTTTAAGTTAAATCTAAATACCTAAATACATACATATGTATGTATATAAACTGATTTATAAAAATTTTGATTAATTTTAATCTTTTAAGACATTTTCTGATTTCAATTTAATATAAATAAGTATGTACTTATCTAGGCATTCTACATTAGTTCTCTGTAAGGCATTCTTTATTCGCTTCTGTTGATTCTGTTTATTCATGCGTTCTCCCTTCGTTCGAAGGTAATGGTGCGGTTAAGGGCTTACGGCCAATGACATGCCCATGTAAAAATAATGCCTTCTTGAAGCGAAAGGGTAAGCGATTCCCATCGCCTAGCTTGTTTCCACTTTCGTTTCTGTGGTAATCGTGTTTTTTGCTGGGCCGTCACCAAAAAAATACTAAGAATCATTGGGATTTTTAGTGACTACAAACTTGCACAGAATTATATATATATTAAAATTTGTTATGCTATATAACTCCAAATACAATTTTTTATGGAAATTTTAATTATAAATCTTGTAATTTTAATGAAATTTTGTTGTATTTTTTATGTTTTGTACAACATCTACAAAAAATTTATAAACATTAAATAGACAAAGAAATAGTCAAAACAGGTAAAAATGTTATTTTTACCAGCACTTTATTCGTTTTCTAATAATATGGTAAAAGTTGAATAATTTCCCTTGTCCTTGAGTTGTAAATTTAAACTAATATTTTTTGTTTTCTAGTACTAAAAATGTATTACTATAACCACATTCACTCCCTTGCATTTGAAAAGGGATAAACAAAATCCGAATTTCATTTTTCCATACAACAAATTCAGATGTTGCCTGTTCAAGTACATAGAAATGTATGTATGTACATAAGTATACATACATATCTAACTCAGATGTACTGATAAATTAATAAGTTTATTCTATTTTTATAAAAAGTTCCTTTTGATTCATTCAAATAAAAAAAAATATGTGTAATTTACAGAGTAATTTATTTCTTTTTATAAATTTTCAGAGAATTGAGGATTTCAATTGAACACTATTACATAATGTGGTTAACGACGATAGTACTCTCGATACTATCGATGTTTTCAACTATCGCATCGAAAACTATCGAGTGGCGGTACTATCGATAGTATCTCAGTTCTACCGTCGTGTGTGTCATGGCTAATGTGACCAACTATTTTATAGCTCAATGATGTACAGCTTAGTACCAGTCGCACAATGGCCTGTCAGAACCTCCATCACTAGCCCTTGGGACGTAACGTGTTTTAAAGTGTCCCATAAAAACATTTTCTGTAGTAGAGAAATGATGTACAGCTTAGTACCAATCGCACAATGACCTGTCAGAACCCCCATCACTAGCCCTTGGGACGTAACGTGTTTTAAAGTGTCCCATAAAAACATTTTCTGTAGCAGAGAAATGTCTTCTTTTCCTTTTTTTATGTCACAAAAGGACCCGGTTTCCCTTAGCCTAATAGCAGTTCGTGCTGCGACAATTCTGTCTGCAATATCCGCAGGCGCAGAAAACGGATGTCGAATGTTACAAAACACGGTTTTGAGAAAATTGACTTTGAAGTTTAAGGTCGAATTAATCCGAAACTGTACGGTAGATTTTTGTAACTTTTGAAGGAGACGTAGTTGGTGTTATTAGTTTTGATTTCCCATATTTTTACATTTAATATCTCTTAACGTTAATGAGAAAATTTACTTTTCATTCCGTATACATTTGTCGTAAGTAGCGTTTACTCACCACTTTGTTTTGTCCACAGAACATACGACAATAGTAAAGTATCTATTTCAACGACGATGGTATAATTTGATGAAAAAAACAGACATATTTATTAAATAATGATTACTTATTAGAAAAAACATAACAAAAACATAATCATGTATTTAATAAAAAAATCTGTACATCTCTTATGCTGTAAATATGTTACGAACATACGTTTTCTTTATATAAAAACAAAAAACAATACTTAAATTCAGTCTTTTGTACATTTTTATCTCTTTCATTTCATTGGAGACTCAGTGCAAGCTAAAATTTAAAAATTTAAAATTTTAAAATTAGTTACTTAGTTTAATTTTCAATTTTAATTGTATCGTTATAGTAGAGGACCATCCAATTGTCGTAAGTTCAAAGTTTTGCGATACATACGACAAATGTTTTATGATTAAAAAAAGATTACATTTGTATGGGAATTTGTCGTATGTGCCACATACGACAAACGTTTTATGATTAAAAAAAAGGTACGTTTGTATGGGAATTTGTCGTATGTGACGCATTTTCAGCACATACAACAAAAGGCATACCCAATCATTAATATTATGTAACATACGACAAAATGCGCACGAAATATCTCAAAAACTAATGGAGATAAAAAAAAATGGATTGCAGAAATCGAAAGAGCATGTCCAACTTAGTAAATCTGCATCAAAATCCCAAAATCGTGATCCGTTTTCTGAGGCGACGATATGTATGTTAAGCGCCAGTGTAGGTGTGGTTCCTAATGCTCTGCTAATTCCTGTTTTAAGTGCAGCCTTCTCTAGTGAGTTCCACCAGACAAGGTTTTTCAAACAATATAGGCTTAAATCTGATTTCCTATAGCTAATGAATTAATTTGGGCGAGAGACCCACCTTTTACCGATAGCTCCCCTACATCAGCACAAGGCAACCGACACCTTTCCTGCCCTTTCCTCAATGTTAAGCTTCCACGACAGCCGCCGTTGATCGCCCACCTAGTTATCTTGTACAGGTAACCTTGAGCCAGATCAAAAAGGGTGTGTAGAAATCGTTCCTTAACCAAAAGTTCCACATCATCTACATAAACGATCACCCGGCAGCCCTCTTTTTCCAGTTTCTCTAGAATAGGGTTGGGCGACAGAACAACTCGCGCGCAGCAGCGCGGGCAAGCAGGTGCTAGATGCGGGGTAAAAACTTAAAACCGAAAGGGTAAGCAATAGCCTTATGAAAAGTACATATATTGCCAAAGGCTGTAGTGTTAACTTTTTTATCTATGTATTCAACAATTTTTATGAGCTCGAGGCCGTTTTCAGTGAAAACTTATTGCGGAAAAGCAACAATAATAATAAGTGAAATAGTGGAAAATAAGCAACAAGAATTAACAAGACAAACTTAGCACAGTGCGTAGGCAACTGGCTGAGTCAGTGGTGATCATCGGTTCGAATCCTACTGAAAGAAGTCTGATGAGGAAATGTGGTGATTTCCGAAATAGCTATCACTTCTACCATTTTTTCAAATTATTGTTGCTTTTCCACAATAAGTTTTCACTTAAAACGGCCTCAAGCTCATAAAAATTGTTGAATATAATTGTTATAAGGCCATAAAATAACAAAAAAAAAAAAAAAATAATTTAAGGACGAGCACACCTAAAAGTTAAACATTCTAAAAATAGAATTATTAGCAAAAACCAACAATACCAACAACCACATGATCAAGTGAATTGCAGCGGAATAGCTGCGCTTGATTGTGTTGGCATAACAAAAATGAAAATAGTGGAAAAAAGCAAACGATAATTTACAAGGCGTACTTAGCACGGTGCATAGGCAACTGGCTGAGTCAGTGGGATCGTCGGTTCGAATCCTACTGAAAGAAGTCTGATGAGGAAATGTGGTGATTTCCGAAATAGCTATCACTTCTACCATTTTTTCAAATTATTGTTGCTTTTCCACAATAAATTTTCATTTAAAAAATGGCCTCGAGCTCATTATAAAATTGTTGAATATAATTGTTAAAAGGCCAAAAAATAACAAAAAACAAATAACTTAAGGACGAGCACACCTAAAAGTTAAGCATTCTAAAAATAGAATTATTAGCAAAAACCAACAAAACCAACAACCACATGATCAAGTGAATTGCAGCGGAATAGCTGCGCTTGATTGTAGTTGGCTTAGCAAAGTGAAATAGTGGAAAATAAGCAACAAGAATTAACAAGACAAACTTAGCACAGTGCGTAGGCAACTGGCTGAGTCAGTGGTGATCGTCGGTTCGAATCCTACTGAAAGAAGTCTGATGAGGAAATGTGGTGATTTCCGAAATAGCTATCACTTCTACCATTTGTTCAAATTATTGTTGCTTTTCCACAATAAGTTTTCACTGAAAACGGCCTCGAGCTCATATAAATTGTTGAATATAATTATTATAAGGCCATAGAAATAACAAAAAACAAATTTTTTATCTATAGAAAAAATTTCTAACTGGACTTGTAGTCTATTTATCAAAAATATTTGAAAATCATAAAAAGCCACCAAATTTTTTTTGTAATAATAAATCAATAAAGTTTACATTAATTATAGGTAAGAAATAGTGCTCATTCATAGTGGCGAACAATAACGATTTATAGTTGGTTGGAGTAAGGGCTGCCAATTTAGCTCTTTTCCCGTGAAATCTGGCTTTTTCGAAGTCCATTTTGCGGCAGGTAATGAGAAATTGCGGGAAGCGGGAAATTCAGCTTTTTGAAAAATGTTTGGACGGATTTTTAGCTTTTTCCCTTATACAATATAGTACATACATATGCATTTAAACTTACCAGAGAATTTCGATACGATTAAAAAAGTTAATATGTTTCCAGTAGGCAATGTTTTACGTGCATCGCATGAGGAGATAGAAGATCTTCTAAAGCATTTTAATTACAGTGATGATATCATAGAAAAAATAATGACATAATATAAGTAATACAATGATGTTTTGGGCAGAAGTTCAAACTTATACGGGTGCAGGTGGCAACGATATGTTTTCCGATCAGGCGAAATTGGCACTTTATTTACTTTCACTACCTTGATGTAATGCAGACCTGTAACTTTATTTAGTCTGCTAAACTTGGTGAAAATAAAGTTACGCAATAGTATATTGTGTATATAGTTATTTTAACTTGTATTATTATTTTTAGCCGACTTCAGGAGGTTATCAGTTTGTCGGAATATTTTTTTTTATGTATGTTACCGCATGAATTTGGACAACGTCAACCCATTTCTATAATTCTTTTTTTTTAGGAAAGGTGGTACCTCAGAGGTGGTTCCATACTAATTTGTAGTGATGGGCGAAATAGCGACTTTTCCCTATCAGTGAAAAGAGTGATTGAGATTTTTAAATCACAGTGATTTTTAATGGGTATTGCGATCGCTAGTTCTTTTAATAACACAGATAGTAGTTCTAATAATGTAATAGTTCTAATAAATGAGGACAAATCAGTGTTGGTACATGTACCGTAGGGATTTCAGTCGAAAAAATTAGTGTAGGGAAAAGACGAAAAGTTTCATTTATTCGCTCAAACATTGCCATATTTCACTTCGTTTTTTATTAATATTTGCAGCCATCTTTACTCGCTGATACAAATTTTGAAATAAAAACTGAAACGCAAATAACGCGATCAAGCAAATCAAACTGCTTACTTGAAAATGACCATTTAAAACAACCGTGGGACGATAGTGAGAAACGTAATATGTGTACATACGAGCATATTCACAATGACTAATTAAAAATTGTAAGATCACCATTTCTAGCATGATAGAGAAAAATCACCATTCGCAACCAGCGAAATATCATGTGAGTAGAAAAATCACCAATCACTGATATTGTGGCCTGGCAGTAGCAGTCAATATAATCGATTTTTAAATCAACTGTTAAAATCACCGGTAGTTATATATCGCTCATTACTACTAATTTGGTTGTGTTAAGTAGCAAATTGGTGTAAATTTATGGATTTTGGTATAAATCTGATTAGATTAAATAAAAAAATTATATTTTGGTGTATTTGTTATTCCACAAGTATTTCTTTCAAATCAAAATTCTACCTGTAACATTTTGGTACTATTTATTCATTGAGATTAGTGCAAAAACTACACCAGCTCCTAAAATGCACCTCTTTTTTCATTTGGTTCACAAATAGCTCAACGTTAACAAATGTCATTGAAATTATTCACCCGACATTCTTTGAGTAATTGACAGTGGTCCAAAGAATTCACCAAAAAATTAATATTGAATGCACCACACAGTAGCTTTATTTCTTTACAGATAGGCGCATTTGCACAAGGTAGTGTTAGCCGCATATAAGTAAAAAATTACGCTAACTACTAAAAACACATAACTTTGACGTTATACTCTCCACGGCGAAAAATTCAGCTGTCGCCCGAACACAAGAGGTTAAAGTTGAGAAAATTCAACCTTGTGCGCAATCGAATGCGTATTCTAATTCATGTTAAAATTTTTGTCCGTCCTCTGCGCTTACGCGCGTACTTATGTAGTTCATCCCATAAGAACATGGGTATACAACTCAACTGTCAAACGCACGCATCCGCTTGTCTATGGAGTTCCAGCTTTATACAGATCTCTGCAGCCGGATTCCAACTTTTGCTATCGCTAATTTTTCTCGCTAAAAATCTCCAAACAAATAGCAGACGCGCCTAACAACATGCAACAGCTAGTTCCGTGCCTCTCATACTGTCAGATTTGGTTGATTACACTTTGCTGCTATTACTTTTTCCTGCTGTACACTTTTAGGCCCCACTGCTTTTCATTAAGAAAACTTCGGCGATGAAAAATTTGCGTAGCGATTGCCAGAATACCACTGCCGGCCGATTAACAAGCAGCCATTCGCAATTGAATTTGAGAAAAAGTATGTGACTTTCGTAATTTTGAAAATTTTGCTTTCCCGCTCAGTGGACGGGTTCATAAACTGTTGTAAAACCGTTGACTTTTTGTCTTAGAAACACACAGTAGAGTAGTTCCGCTCACCTCAACAATTGGCAACTTTCCGCCACTCAACGTGTTGTGCTTAGCCCAAACAGCCAATCATTTACTTTTACTTGTTTCTTTTTACATATTTTGGTATTTTTTTTTAATAAAACTGAGCGACTTATTAAATATTGACATAGTGGTTCAAACGTAAGTAAGTGAATAATTTCGAAACATTAAATGCGATTAAAAAAATCGCACCAAATATTTTCAGTTGTCAAAAACATCGGTCAGGTGTTTACTTGCCAGTTTCTGCTAGTTTTCGTTTCTGAACTATTTCTATATTTCACTCGCCTGTATCCTGTAGTTTTTCCCATTCTTCTTCCTGATAATGATCTGCTAGAAAGGTAAAGAAACAAAGCTAGTGTTGTTGTGTACATAGAGCGTGTGTGAATTGGTAACAAAGTTCGCTGTGAGTAAATTTTTGACAAGTATGAGGTGAAAAAAATTTGAGCAAAAGCTCATGAGGCTAGTGAAATTTTTGACAAATGTATAGAAAATTTTAACAACTGTAAAGATTGTTGATGTGTATAATTTTTCTGCCCCAAATTGATTAAAACTAAATTGATCCAAAGCTTAAATTGATGAATTGCAATCAATGTGGTAGGTATTTTTTTTAAATATTTATTTCACCTCAATTCATGGTATTTTTTTTCTGCGGTTGTCAACAATTTACTACTGTCAAAAAAGATTTAGTTTCACACAGCAGATTGGCAAAACTGTCTCACCATAGTAAAAAAATCATTCACCAGCGTTCCCCACAGAACTTGTTACCGATTAACACACGCCCATAATACACAACCTGTTTGAATATGATCTGTTATACAAGGCGAATTTATACAAGGTGGTGTTACTGGCGAATTTAGATTTTCGCCGCGGTACTGCTGAATGTCAAAATGACGTGTTTGTTGTAAACAATGCGAATTCATATTACACAAACACATTCAGCAGTACCGCGGCGAAAATCTAAATTCGCCAGTAACACCACCAGGGCGAATTTATACAAGGGGGTGTTGTAAAATCAGCTGATTTCTTCGCCTTACATGTATTTTGTTTTTGCTTTTACTGATTGGAAAGCACACCCATCAAAAGCAATAACAAAATACATGTAAACTTTGGAGCGAATAGAAATTTGACATAACACCCGCAATACAAAATACATGTGGTTGTCGTTGTTGTAATCTAAATTCGCCAGTAACACCACCTTGTATAAATTCACCTTGACCTTTTACAAGCAGTGTGACCGCGGGCTTGTGAAAAATTTTGGCAGAAAAGATACTTCAAAGGTATCAATATGTATCACTTTTTTTCATATAAGTATCAAAGCATCAATTTGGAATATAAACAATATTTGTTATGAAAAACCATTTTCCAAAACAATTTAACATGCTATTTTTATTGCCGAAAGTGATTTCTGCAGATATGCAAAAAGGACTTTCTGACGGTTTACACGGGAAAGTAGACTTTCGATTTCGCATTTTGACAGCAAAATGCATAGAAAAAGAGCTAGCATTGCCACTCCTTTAGTCTGGTAAACTATGTTTATCTACAGCCGATTATAAATTAGGAATTAAGGAATTTTATTTACTCAAATGCGTTATGCCTTTCGGCAGCAGGCGGATTCAAAATTGGATGAAAATCGTACAGCTGATTGCAGTTTACCAACTACCAGAAAAAATATCAAGCTTCCACCAAGATAATTCGGTAACCGGTAAACCGATACTTAAATAATTTTACACAAACAAAATACATGGGGGAAATTTACCGCAAAACTCCACATGCAAACACCGATGGCCTACCAACTGTCATTTTGACGAGCAGTATGATTGCATCTGTTTATGTTTTTTTTTTGCACTGTAAGGTTTTGATGTGTATAAGCATTTGCCGCATGACGCCACCAGACAACATTCTCTTAATTTTGGTGTTTAAAAACTTTTAAATCCTAAAAAAACTTGCTGAATAACTTCCTAAAACGTTATCATAAATAATCCAAATAAGGAACAGATTCTTATTTTGATTTAATATTAATATTTCATCGATGTTACCACCAGCACGCTTTCTTTCAAGTGAAAATATGGCTTTCAAACTATAAAATTGCCTGCAATAGATGTCAAGCAAGCACTGACATATATTGCAGCCCATGAGAAATAGGCGGGATCCATTATATATTTTGTGACATGGTTATCACGACATTGGTGTTTTCCTGTGCAAACAGGGCCTTACCGAGCACCGAGTTGCCGAGTACCAAGAGCTAATTTTTATTATTGAACATAGCGAAAAAATGCAACGCTATGATACTGTTCGTTTATTCACATTTTGACGTTTTTCGGCATGGACCATGAATCACAGTACATGAAAGGTTCGTTCAGTGAACGACAATGAAGTTTTGGATGTACGTTGCCACAGGTGCACGACATGTTTTGTAATGCATACAAATTTATAGATTTTTTTCTTTTGTATTTGGAAAAGTATCAAAATTGAAAAAAGTAGCTCTCCAAAAATGTATCCCTTTTGATCCACTTGGAGCAAAACGGTCACACTGACTACAAGTAGATCTGCTATCAGCGTTGCCGTTTTGGCCAAATTGGTAGTCTCATTTTCCTTCGGTAGGTAAAAAGAAGAAGAAGGTAAAAATATTCAGGGCTGTTCTGGATTCGATCGAAATTGATTTATCTTCGATTTGTATTTCCGATTCCAAGTTTGAAAGATGTTATGCAATCCTATCGAAATTTAGAAGTTCTCATAGAAAATAAATCGTATTCGAAATGTCAAAAATGCATTCCACAGTTGTTGTGTAGTGTTCGTTTTTAGAACATTTGTAAAAATTGTAAATATATTTTGACGAATGGTGATAATAAAATGGTGATGTGAAAGTAGAAAAGCGTATTGAAAGTAGGGTTGCCAAATTTTGAAACGGAGAAAGGATTACATTTAAAAAAAGTAGTACAAGACCTAAAAAAGGAGTACAATTTTTTTTTAATTTATTGTGCAATTTATTGTTACAAATTACCATTAATTAGGTACAAATAAACAAAGATATTTTAGAAATCTTTTTCAAAACAACAATAAATGTTAAAAATAAATAACTAAATGAGCAGGCTTTCCAATAAGGGCGGTCGTTAAAGAGATGGTGATCAAACGGGGAGTGGGCGTGGCACCAAATTTTGAAATTTGGCGATTTTTCTAAGGCGTCCCTAGGGACCCATAGGGCGCCTAGGTGGTCGGGGGTGCCACGCCCACTTTCCTTCGCTCACCACCTCTTCAATGACCGCCCTTATAGGAAATTTTCCCCAACTAAATTCTACAAAAGAATTCCAAATTCTTTCTGAATATATGGGCAGTTTTTTAATTTAAGCCTTATAATTAATTTAATATTTTTCTGATGTTTATACCCGAGCGCTCTGCACCTACCTTGCTACGACCATGCCTACACCTTTTCACTATCACACATAACTTTGCTTACTAAGTAGTGCTTGCCACAATATGAATGGCAAAGTACACTGCGTAAGATAATAACTGTCGCACAGGTTTATTGAAAAATAAAAGGGTCCTTTATAGATATTGCCTAAAAAGAGTATTTTTTTTTGTTAACTTTGTAAATACTTTACATTAATTTTATTAATTAGTTTTAAAATTTTAATCCTTATTTGCATTTTCCAGGTTGACGCATGCGAGAAACCGCACGTGTAGACCGCAAAAAGTACGAAGCATGCTTTTTCTCGCATACCGAGCGGTATGCGAGCTCTCGCTTACTTTCAACTGTCATTTTTGTTGTTTGACAGCTATGTTCTCATTTCGCAGAATTCTTCAGAGTAGCAACGTCGTTTATTTTGGAGGCAAATACAAATTTAGAGGCAGCCATTTTTCATTTGAAAATAGTATACATCTCTTTATGCAGATTTTCTAATTTTCTCAAACTTTTAAGAGCCTGCAAGGCTTGAACCTTTTTGTTTGGCGACATTTTACAAATGAAAAAGTATGCTGTCAAATGCCCAGTCAACAAAACTCTATCTCGCTTGCGAGAGAAAAAAGCAGAACGCAAGCGAGATTTTCAAGCATGTGAAGACGACCGGTTATAGGTGTACTTTTTCTTAGACTTTGTATAAAAAAAAGGGTTGGTCGTATGAATGCACTCCTAGTCACCGGTTCGGAGTCTTTTCGTTTGCTGAGTATGAGGCCTTATGTTGGACAAAAGACGGAGTATAAAGGACCCAAATGGGGGAAATTAGCCTATATTTACAGAAGATATGTAACAAAGTAACCGACGAAGACTTGCGTGCCGCTTGCACTTTTCTCCCAAACCCGCTTGTAAACCCAAATGAAGGTTAAAATTTAAAAACCTAATAAAATTTTCGCAAAATCTATAAGGTTACTTTTATTAAAAACAAAAAAAAACTGTGCGAGNCAAAAGACGGAGTATAAAGGACCCAAATGGGGGAAATTAGCCTATATTTAGAAGATATGTAACAAAGTAACCGACGAAGACTTGCGTGCCGCTTGCACTTTTCTCCCAAACCCGCTTGTAAACCCAAATGAAGGTTAAAATTTAAAAACCTAATAAAATTTTCGCAAAATCTATAAGGTCCCTTTTATTAAAAACAAAAAAAAACTGTGCGAGAGTTATTATTTTACACCCTGCATATGATAAAATATTAATAGCTGGAAAAAGGAGAACAAAAGAAGTACTAAACTAATAAAGGAGTACATTTCCATATATTTTTTTTGGGAGTACAAGGGAGTACATTGCAATAAAAAGGAGTACGTGTACTCCCAAAAGCAGTACGTCTGGCAACCGTAATTGAAAGCGTGCCCAAATGGCCTAAAACTCGTACCGAAATATTAAGATTATGTTGCTGACATTCCGTAATTTTATTGCGCCATGGTTAAATTTTTTATTTTTTTTAATTATACTTGCATTTATTTGTTGGATCTACTTATTTTACATCAATTAAGCCTAACATCAAGTTTAAAAATCTTACGTCTAATTTACAATAATATAGCTCAAACCCTGGGGTTGATCCCAGTTGGTTTAACGTCGCTCAACGAAAGGCTGGTAGATCTCTTCTTCGCAGGCGTGTTATATTTGTTGTGTTGCTCAGGCCACTTGCCAGTGGATTTGGGTGGTTACGCAGTTTTATTTTATACTTTTCTCTGCTGCTGACGATTACAGATTTAACCATCGGTATACCAAGGTCCCTATGTATATTTTCATTGCGGACATAACACGGTGCTCCCGTTAAGGCCCGTAGCATTTTAGATTGGAATCTTTGGATCCTGTCAATGTTGGTTGCACAGGTCTTACCCCATAGTTGAATACCATACATCCATATAGGCTTAATGACTATATTATATACAAGTACTTTATAATCTAGTTTCAGTTTTGATTTACTGTTTATAAGCCAGTTCACGCTAGCTGACTTTATCTTCATTTATGTAATCTTGGTTGATATGTGTTTGCGCCAAGTTAGTCTCCTATCCAAGTGTATTCCTAGATATGTCCCTCATTGGCTTGTGGTATATTGTTATGGGTTACTGTTCGCCGCCCAAACTATAAATACTTTATCTTTCGGCGTATAGTGCACCCGGTAGCATGTCAGAAATTTCACCATCTCATATTTTTCTATAGCGTACGGCAACGCTAAAACCGCATGGAAGGTCTGCCATTTTGACGATAGCTGTGTTCCTTGCGGACAGTTGTCGCTGATGGTCACTAGTTCCTGCAGGTCTGTTTTCCTACTTTTTTGAAAACTGTCATATTATTTCTAACTTCGAAATCCAATGGTGCATTTTACTAAGAAGCGATACATAAGGATATCATTATTAATATCGATGACAGTCGAATCGAAGGTAGAGGCTAGTGATAGTTGTGACAGCTGTCTGTAACTGCCCGTCTTCACAGGATTGAGTTTATATCTTGACACAAATGTTAGAATATAGAGAGCAATTTATATCCGGGCTTGTATTTTCGCACCTATTGCGGTGACTTGATAGTTTGACAGCTACGTTTTCCTTTGCACTAAAGCGTTTTGGCGGCAACATTATCAATATTCTGATATAGAGCCAGTGGCAATCGGTTACTTTTTCGGCATGGTGTACGAATAGAGTTTTGCTGTGCCAACCGCAAGGAAAAATTTTGACAGTTGGGGAAAACCACACAAACGCTCGTGCAGAAGCTCTATTTCGTGTGTTGCTGAAATTGCTAAATTTACATTCATATTATAACTTGCAAGTAACGTACGTTTTTTTTTTGTTTTTATCACATTCCATATTGATCTTCATTCAAATTGTACATGTTATCACTGCCGCGTTCTGTTCGTGTCGCGCTTTGCTGATGTCGCGTGTTGTTGTCCCGCTGCTGCGGCGGATGTTGTTGCCGTGCTGTGGTATGGCAGTCGTTGTGGCGCGTTGTAGGTGCGCGGATGTGGCGCGCTATTGCGCATTGGATGCTGGCGTGGATGCTTTAGGTGCGCTCCTAGACTGGCACCCGCGTTGCGCGTGATTGCGCGGTGTTGTGCGCTATTGCGCGTTCGATGGACGTGCTGTTTTAGGTGTACCTTTAGTGCGGCACGCGTGATCGCGCGGTACTGCGAGCTATTGTGCGCCGTATGGGCGCTGTTGTGGTGGCGGTAGTATTGCGCGTCGTAGGTGCGCTCCTAGAGCGGCACCCGAGTTGCGAGGTGTTGCGCGCTATTGCGCGCTCGATGGACGTGCTGCGGTAAAGGCAGCCGAGTTATGCCGTTGTAGAAACGCTGCAATGGTAGCGCAATTAGAACCGGATGGAGGAGCTGGAAAAGAAAATTTCGTCTGTTAGAAAGAGCACCAGAACTTTTATTTTAAATTAAAGTTGAATCCTTGGCTACATGGGTAGGTTAAAGCTTTTAGATTCGGTTAGCGCGTTGGCAACCAGCACCCCAAAATCACTGCGCAATTAACCAAACTGTATACCAATTGACTGTTCGCTAATTTGTCAGTGGTAAAGTGTAGGTGTGTATTCCTTACTTCACGTTACCCCGCAAAAAAAATAACACTGGAGCTAAAAATCGTGCTCTTAGCTGCTTAATTTCACTTAGCGCAGTAAGGTGGAGCAAGAAAACCTTGAAGAACCACTGAGAGCAGCTCACTAACCAACTTATACCGATTAATGTAAAAGAACGACTTACCTTGCTTGCGCTGTTGATGATATTGCTGTCTGACGCGCCAGATGCTTGCCGCTGGCGATGTTGGTTGGCGGCACGGCGATACCGTAATTGCTGCTCCGAATATGGACGCAATTTGAACAGATTGAAGCCTCCTTTTAGTGCGCAATATTGGCCCAATTGCTTCCTTAAAACAATTCGCCATATCTGCCTCTGTGCTCGTACAGTGGTTAGCTCCTTTTGGCTTCAATTTGTCACGATATTTCGAGCCCAATGTGATTTTCCACGAGACTTGTGGTAGTTCACCGTTCACGTTTCATATGGATCGTTCAATTTAGATTTCACTGGTCGTTTCAATTATACTTTAAAATTTTATTTTTTTTCACATTCGATTTTTTCTCGCAAAGTTATTCCAGTTTCACCCGTATATTCTAGTATATTCATAAAAAAACAAAGCAGGTTCAAAGAGCCCTATAAATTCACGTTTTCATAAATTTTCCATTTATAACGCTATTTTAAAGCTACTTTATTTCTTTATGAATAAGCGCACAAATTTCATGGTTTTTTTATATTTTTTCTATTTTTTTTAATTTAATCAAGTGTGCACAACATCACTTCACCCACTTTTTTCTCTGTTCCGCTATTCGGCTGTTCCGCACTTCACTGTTGAATCTGACATACTAACACAGTATACAGTAATCCAGATAGGCAAAAAAAAAATGTACCCAACAAGCATTTCAGTAAATGTTTTTAAAAATAACTTTAAGTAAGTTTGCTTTAATAAACGTTAAATAAGCATTTTTAATATTAAGCTTGTTAAAGGTTTTTTCAAATAAACCTTTAATAAGTTTTGAGAGCGAATGTTTATAAATAACTTAAACTTATAAATGAAATGCAAATGCCAACGACATGAAGTAGTAAATATAACATTTTTTCAATCGTAAGTGACGTGTTTACGTTTTTTTAAATATATTATTAAAAGAAAAAATTCAATGAAACCGATGCGGTAAAAAAAAATCCAATCCAGGACCCGCTGCACTAATCGGTGGACCATTAGAGTCTTCAAATGATGAGTTCTCCTTATCCTTTCTTAGTTTAACATTCAATTAAAAATGTATTAAATTTTTTTCAGAAAAGTTCATCAATGAGAATGGCGGCGATGAAGCGGAATATATAGCTGCATCGATGTCGTTTTTCCAATTTGCCAATAACCGCATGTAATTGAAAGCACGCAACAAGATGTAATAATTAACTTTTTTATGCTTAATTTTTGTGTGTTATCGTGAATTTGTAAGCTAAAATGTCTATTCCCTATTTATATTTTCGCGACTGGAGATGAGTCCGCCGAAAATTCCCATTTATTTTAGTTTCTAGATGTTAAGCAATCTATGTATGAGTTTTTAATGAAATATCTTTAAATAAAGGGTTATAAAAATGTTTATAAAAGCTTTCTTTTGAAAATTTTTAGTAAGTTTATATTCATACGCTTATAAACAACTTGTTTTGAACCTTTATTATAAGTTTACACTTTTACGCTTGTAAAAAGCTTTCTTTTGAACATTTATTACAAGTTTATATTTCTACGCTTATAACCAATGTTCCTTTTCGATTATATTACGCTTACTTTCAAGCGTTTCATAAACGAAAAATCAACGTTTTGTAAGATTAATGTTTATAATTGAAAACTTAAAAAAAAACTTTCCTTAAGTTTATATTGCTTGTTGGGAAGTATTTTATGTTGTAATGTGAACATGTGTAGTTTTATGAAGTTTTTTTAATGTTTTTGCTTTAACGTTTTCTTCTTAACTTACTTTTGCTGTTCAGCTGTCAGTTCATCGCGTTTTATCGAAATTAATCTCTGCAAATTTTCTTGTTCTGCTAAAGCGATCCTTTGTCGTTCTTCATATAATTGACGCAATTGTCGTATGTTGCTCAATTGGCGCTCGTATTCCTGTCGCAAATTACTTGACATGATATTTAATTCACGTTCGCCGAAAGCTGTTTTGATTTCATCTAGTTTAGTTTTGAGCTGCGAAAAGATGAAAATTTCATTCTTATGCTTATTGAACGGTAAGAATACATCAATTTATATGCAAATCGATGAAGCAAATAAAGGTAGAAGTGCAGAATACGTACATTTCTCTGATTAAAAAAAATGTATATTGCGATCGGTAGGGGTCTTAGCCCTGATCATAACGGTATTCTTTTTTTGAGGTGGAATAATAATTACTGGCGTTACTGAAGGTCGAAGAATCAATTTTTCAATTTCTTTTAATTGGAAAAACTAAAAAACTACTGTATTAATTTAAAATATTTGAACGGTATTAAAAATATCTTTTTTTTATATACACGTTTACTTTTTTTAAGGCTTATGAAAAAAATGAGTTTTTATAAAAAAAAACATTACAAAATTAAAACCAAAATGATTTTTATTATTAAATCACGTTATTGACAACATATAAAAATTAGCTGCAAAAGGTGTTCAGCCCCTCTTCTTTGGCAACACGGAATGTAGAATTCTACTTCGTGAGGGTTATAATCCCTAAGTGAGGCCGAAGGCCACCTACGCAGAAAGGTGTTCTCTGCAAAAGGGGTTCAGCCGTTCCTAGGGTAGTTAGATATTTTTGTGACATAATTAGTACAGTTGGGATCAAAAATCAGTATAAAGCCATAAAAATCAGCTCATTTTTAAGCGTCTTTTTCGCTTATTAACAAAATTATTAAATACATATAGCATTATCAATATAACAGTTCATTAGTGCAAAACAAAACAAAAGTATTACGTATATCGTCGTTTGAAGTACAAAATCGCGTATCGTTATTCTGCAAAACCGCGTAACTAACATTGGCTGCCAAAAATTGGATTTGCTGACACAAGCGTTGGCTCAATCCTTATCCATTCGTCCTGAAATATACTAGCCAGAAATGCGATTGCTTTATAAAAAAAGAGAACCATTTTCAAATATGGGTGTTTTTGCCCTCTAGAAAATAATTTTTACAACTTCACATACGCAGTTTTGCATTTTGCTGATACGCGGTTTTGCATTTTGTTGATACGCGGTTTTGCACTTTAAACGACGATATATACACTATACATTGTACAGTTGTGTTCAACAAAATAATAGTAAAATGCATGATACAAAAAAGAAGGTAGTTTCATTTAATAATATTCGTTGTTGTTGTTAACCATTTGACTTTTAATAAAATTATGACATTTCATCAAATTCATGCTACCTGATCACAAGAAAAAATATTTTTTTGAAAGCAGAAGATTTTATCAGTACATTCAAAGATGTGGAATATGATGGACTTTAAAATTATGCCGCCTACATAATTTCGAAAATAAGGTTGATGACTAGGGTTCAGAACGCAGGAAGAAAGTGATCAAAATTATACTTACTTATCGTCGTTTAAAGTACAAAACCGCGTATCGTCGTTCTGCAAAACCGCGTAACTGACATTTTTTGCCAAAAATGGGATTTGCTCACACAAGCTCTTGGCTCAAGCCTTATCCATCTGTCCAGAAATATGCTAGCAAGAAATGCGATTGCTTTATATAAAAGAGAACAATTTTGAAATATTAGTGTTTTTACTCTCTAGGAAATAATTTATGCAACCTCATATACGCAGTTTTGCATTTTGTTGATACGCGGTTTTGCACTTTATACGACGATATGTTAATTGTTTATTGGCGGTCTGTTTAAGCCGACTTCAGGTTTTTTGCATACATTAGAAACTTTAAGTTCAAAATTTGTGAAAGCTAATGTGTTGCAAAATCTGATGAGAAAATTAAAAGTAAATTTGAACCAAAATACAAAAAGGTCTTATTTGGGAAGAACATTGTTTAAAACGAAAAAATAACAGCATAATGCGCGCGTGGTTTTTATTATAAAATAAAAAGAACAATTACGATGAAGTCTTCTTTACTAGTCTATATTTTATATATCTCGAATAAAAATAGTGCGATCTACATAAGTAAAAAAAGTACCAAGCACTGATAATGGTTTTGGATTTGAAATATTATTACATTGGTATAAATATGGGAAGGAAAATACTCCGATTTATTGTTTTAATATTATCATCCAAGAAATGCGTTGGACGGGGCAAGGCAAACAATGTCTGGGGCCTTGCGACGTCTACTACAGCTGCCATGTAAAGGAGCTTGAAATGCTGGCCGACAGGAGGAATGCCCGAAAATTTTACCAGAGAGTTAGGCGACTTACGGAAGGTTTAAAGACCGGGCGCACTCCTGTAAGAACAATAAGGGCGACCTAGTTACCCATGTTCACAACGTAGTTAAATTATGGAGGGAACACTTTTCCACGCTACTGAATGGTAGCACCACGGAAAGTTGTGGAGAAGAAGAACCCGAGCCCCCAGTCGATGATGACGGAGTCGATGTTCCTCCGCCTGACCATGACGAGGTACGAATAGCAATAACGCGGCTGAAAAACAACAAAGCCGCTGGAGCTGACAGCCTGCCAGCTGAGCTATTCAAGTACGGCGGCGAGGAGTTGATAAGGTGCATGCATCAACTCTTGTCGTTTTCTTTAACCCAAATGAAATCCAATTTCAACATTTTCTTATAGTGGAAAATATTTTCAAGTCATATAAAATAAAACAACGAGAAAAACGAAATTCCTAGCAAATCAGGCTTTTGCAGCGTAAGCGATTATAACCGGATGCAGTTCCTACATAAGTCATATCTGGTCCCAAACACAACTTTGAGTGAATAATGGTGGGCTGATTTTGGAAAATGGGCCCATAAATGAGGGGGTAAATCAAGTATTACTTAGCTTATAGTGGAGACCTCCAAAGTTTTTATGAAATATGTACCCAAAGTTATATATCGACACTCGAACTAATGCAGGAAAGGTTTATGCAGATAAGCAAGGCCGTTTTTCAACGGTATAAAATGTATATACACATATTATTACATACATATTTATCAAAATATTCAGAATGACGAAATGAATTGGTTCAGTCGTGTCTGTTTGTAAACACGCTAACTCGAACAAAATTTAGATATTTTAACGAAAGTCGGTGCCGAAGTTGCCTTTGGTATAATTTAGGTTAGTATTAAATTTTGGTGAAATCTGTCTATAGCCACGACCACCTCCTATGAAGTAATCAACAATATTTTTATACCAGAGCGCACTTGTGCACAAGGGTATTATAACTTTGTTCGCATAACGGTTGTTTGTAACAGGCAAAACGAATCGAGATAGATATAGACAAATGTATACGTAAATGATCAGGATGAAAAGAGAAATCGATTAAGCGGTGACTGTCTGTCCGTCCGTCCGTCCGTCTGTGCACACGATAACTCGAGTAAAAATTGAGATATCTTAACGAAACTTGGTACGTGTACTTCTTTCGGGCGTAGGACGGATAGTATATATATATATAGTAAAATGGGCAGAACCAGCGTGGTTATTGTCCAATTCTGCCCATTTTACTATATATATATATACTATCCGTCCTACGCCCGAAAGAAGTACACGTACCAAGTTTCGTTAAGATATCTCAATTTTTACT
>NW_016159329.1:28841-49979 GCF_001687245.7 Rhagoletis zephyria | reverse complement strand
CTACCTCCCATATAACGGTAATTTTCAGAAATACGAAAACTGCGATATTTTAGTAACTACTGAAGATTATTCACTCAAAATTGATATTTACAATAATTTTAAATGAAAAATAAGAATACACCCCGGCTTACCATGTAGCGGTAGCTTTCGGAAAGTTGAAAAAAACATATATTTAATACTTGCGCCGGGTATTTAATGTTCGGCTCCGCCCAAACTTGGACTTTCTTACTTGTTTTGTTTTATTATTTTTTTTTTACGAATTTCGCTGTTAAAATTTACATTTCAAATATATCAACAAACATTTGGGTGTAATTTTGCACCAGTCATTGACTATGGGTTAACGATAAAATAATCCTATACATGCACAATATTTCATGTATTAATTTTCAAATAAGCATATTGTCAATGGCTGGTTTACTGTATACTGTGAATAGCCTGAATGTAGTGTTGCCAGCGGGTTTTATACCCTTACACTGCGGGAATATTCCATTTGGAAGAATAACGGGCACTGCGTCATTTGGACTAGTACCGTTACTCTTCCAAACGGAATTTGCCGCAGTGCAAGGAGGAATATCAAAAGAAATCTGGGGTTGCAGTGACTCCTTTGTACGTATTTTTACTGGACTTAACCGCAAAAAAAATCTTTGAGAATTGCTAGTTAACAAATTTGACAGTTTCGTGGTGAATACAAACGTCAGAAATTTATCTAGCTCATGTGCGTCAAGTGTAATCAGCCTTATCATGAGTTTCATTTTTTCCGAACCGGTTCACTTTTCAACTTTTGGTTTTCATGTATTTACTATGGGCGGATGAACAATTTCCGGGCGGAACTCAGGATAAAGCAGAATATTGTAGGCGGTATTAAAAAAATTAAAATCAAAATGGAATGGATAAAACAACTGAACGTACGTTACTTGCAAGTTATAACATGGNGCTCGAGCACCCCCCTGCCCCTACCTGGCTACGCCCATGGACGTAAATTTAACAATTTCAGCAACACACGAAATAGAGCTTCTGCACGAGCGTTTGTGTGGTTTTCCCCAACTGTCAAAATTTTTCCTTGCGGTTGGCACAGCAAAACTCAATTTATTCGTACACCATGCCGAAAAAGTTACCGATTGCAACTGGCTCTATATCAGAATATTGATAATGTTGCCGCCAGAATGCTTTAGTGCAAAGGCAAACGTAGCTGTCAAACTACCAAGTCACCGCAATAGGTGCGAAAATACAAGCCCGGATATAAATTGCTCTCTATATTCTAACATTTGTGTCAAGATATAAACTCAATCCTGTGAAGACGGGCAGTTACAGACAGCTGTCACAACTATCACTAGCCTCCGCTGGAAGGCGTTTATTAACCGAAAAATCTACCTTCGATTCGACTGTCATCGATATTAATAATGATATCCTTATGTATCGCTTCTTAGTAAAATGCACCATTGGATTTCGAAGTTAGAAATAATATGACAGTTTTCAAAAAAGTAGGAAAACAGACCTGCAGGAACTAGTGACAATCAGCGACAACTGTCCGCAAGGAACACAGCTATCGTCAAAATGGCAGACCTTCCATGCGGTTTTAGCTTTGCCGTACGCTCTAGAAAAATATAAGATGGTGAAATTTCTGACATGCTACCGGGTGCACTATACGCCGAAAGATAAAGTATCTATATTTTGGGCGGCGAACAGTAACCCATAACAATATGGACATTATTTAATTTGATTGGGGGGCATACTTGCGGTCTGAGTGAAAATGTTGTATGTTTACACTTCTGTTCGTTGACTTTTATGCGCCAGTTTGCCAGCCATTCTCCTATGCGTAGTAAATGTTCCTCTAGTACTCTTGAAGCGCTGTTGGGACATTTATTACGACTTACTAAGGCGGTATCATCAGCGAAGGTGGATGTGAGTATATCCTTGCTATGTGGAATATCTGAAGTGTAGATGATATACAGCATAGCCCTGAGTACACTACCTTGAGGAACGCCAGCCGTTATCGACATGTCTTTTGAAGTGAAATTAGATAATTTTACAGCAAATTTTCTGTTAGTTATGTATGATTCAAATATTTTGTGGAATTCCGGCGGCAACAACTTTTTAATTTTATATGTAAAACCGTCGTGCCACACTTTGTCGAATGCTTGTGCCACATCGAGAAAAATTGCAGAGCAGTACTCTCTGAGCTCAAATGCCCTTCTGATTTCATTTGTAATTCGATTAACTTGTTCAATTGTACCATGTTTTTCTCGGAAGCCAAATTGGTGTGCTGGTATTAAATTGCGTTCATGGAGAAAGGGAGATATCTTTGATAGGAGTACTTTTTCGAATACTTTGGAAAGGGCAGTAAGCTTATTGGTCTGTATGAGGACGGCTGTGTTGTGTCTTTTGCAGGTTTGACTATCATGATTATCATCGACCTTTTCCATGATTTCGGAAAGTATCCGAATTTGAGGATAGCGTTGAAAAGGTCAGAAAGAATTGCTAGTGCAACATTCGGTAGCTCTATTAGCATTTTTGGAGTTATAAAATCAGCACCCGGCGATTTCCTTGGCTTTACTATAGCTTTTGCTTCTAAAGAGTTCGTCTTGCTAGGTGTGTATAGCTCATTTCTATTTTTGTTTAGCCGTGGCAGCCTGAAGTTGTTCGTTGGACAGTTTGGCTGAAACACATTCTTTAAATGGTGTGAAAAACACTCGGCTCTCTCCTGCTCACTACGAGCCCAGGTACCACTTTCGTTCCTAATTGGCATTTCCGTAGCCACTGGTGGTTTGAAGTATATTGAAGAATTCGCGGAAAGTTTCTTAATGTACCTTTGCAAGTTGCGATGCAGAAGGTTTGAGTGCTTGTTTCAGTTTTCTACTGGCAGCTTTATACAGTAGCAGTGAGGTTGGTGAGCGATGGCTCTGCCACTGTCTTCTTAGTCGCCGCTTTTCTGCCACAAGTTTTTCTATTTCGGTATTTGTAACTGATGTATGCGTAGGTGGTACTTGGACTTGATTTGGTGTTGCCAGGCCAGCGGCTGAAGTAAAGGTTTCTTTAAGATGTTCAACAAGAGAGTCTATATCACCCTCGCAGTTAAGTGCAGCGTTTAATTTAAGGTGACTACTGATGTACTTTTTATATTTAAGCCAGTTGGTGTTATTTGAAGTTAGTCGAGGCTCAATCTCGATGTTTTGGGTCTGTTCATATAGTTTTATTAACATAGGGGAGTGATCGGTTGATAGTTCAGGTAGAGTTTCTGCTGTTATGTTATTTCTACATATGTTTCTTGTAATTGCGAAATCTGTCTGGTATCTTCTTTATATCGGTGGGCCAGTAAGTAGGTTTACCAGGAGATGTGACCTCTAGTCTATTGTGTTAATAAGGCGTGATCCCCAGTACGTATGCTTTGCGTTGAAGTCGCCTCCTGCCAGGAATCTATTACCTAGGCTATCAAAGAAATCTTTAAAGTCATTTTCAGAAATTAAAAATCGTGGTGCCTCCATGAGCTTTACCATCTGGGTGATTTGTGGCATAGAATTTGTATCCAGGTATAGAGAAATTATATTTATTTGTTAAATGTGTCTCGGACAGTAGCATAACATCTATGTTATATTCAGTGAGAAATTGACTGAGTTCTAATCTACGCTGGTTTACACCGTTAGCATTCCATAAGCAAATTTTCAATTCACTCATTTTTTATTCACTAAAATTTGCAACAATTGGTTTTGAGCCTTTATGAGGTCTTGAATCATATTTAGCATAGTAGACAGGAATTGAGTCATACAATGTGTAAGATACAATATCATTCCTTCTATGCCACAAGTAGGGGGTTCGGCTGCATTTGATCAGTATTATTCCTTTGAATATTTGCAAATGTTTCTTGATTGGAGTTTGATTTCGCCGTGCTTGGCTGTGTTTGTAGTTTTAATGCATCGGCAAAAGAAACGTTGGGAACTCGCTGCGCATTGGCAAAAACGGCTCCTGGTGTAGTGGTTGATGGCGTGAGGTGTTGGTATGTATAAGAGCTGGTTGGAGGAGCGTACGGCTGTGTTGCGCTGATTCATGCGAGGCTTTAAATCTTTGTATACAGGGCATCTCCTATAATTGGCGGTGTGGTTACCTCCGCAATTACTGCATTTCTTTACAGCCACATCAGCTTTGATAGCCTTGCAAGAGCGTGAAGGTCGCCACAGGCAACACACTGGACGCAAGGTACAGTATGTTCTGGTATGCCAAAATTCTTGAAAAATTGTGCACTGTACGGGACCGTTTCGGTTAAATGAAAACAAATAAATAAAGTTAAAGTTGCGTGAGCACAGTAATACATTTTTTTGTTATGAAATATAAAATATTTTTATCGATTTTATTTTTTTTTTACTTTTCAGACATGAAATAATTGATATAAATTGAATTAACTCAAAGATTCATATATTTACATAAAGTAAAATCTGATTATTAAAAAAAAAATGGTAATTTGGAAACTGATTTGGTAGGATTTTCTGTTCTTAAAAATTACTCGAATGGCAACACTGGTTGGCATGTTTAATACACCGGTGGTGAAATATGCATCAATAAGGCGCCCCCTACACGCTTAAAGTTTGTTTGTGTATTAATGATTCAACATTGTGCCTCCACAAATGCAGCTATACGTTGCATAGTACATAAAAGAAAGCAACAAAACTTGTATACATTGCTACGTGGCAACTCGCCTAATATATTTTTATTTGTTTCTACAACCTTTTGACAATTTATGCAGAAACCTAAGCATATTGTATTGTATATAATAGCAGTAGAAGAGATGTTTAATTTATTATATAAATGTAGGATGGCTCTTCTCAGTTATAGTCATTTTAATTTTAAGTATAATAATAAACTTTATTCACATTAACCGTTTACATTTTTACTTATGAATTGCAACTTAATAGGGTTGAAGCCCGTCTAAGTGGTCCGACGCGTTCGATCATAAGTACGCGAATGCTTGTTTGTCTTGTCCGTCATCTAACGCGATGTCACTTTCGTCAAATCATTAGACCAGTTCTATTCCTTTATTCGTTATGTAGGGCTGCATTTCTATGTTACTAACTCTTAATGGCCAATTAGTCCTAGGATCGTAAGTACTGTCCGTAAACTAATCCCACATAAATATGTACATATGTATATTTTTTTATTTATTTGGGCTTTAAATATGACAAAAAGCTTTTTTTAACAAACTGCATATTTTTTATTTGCTTGCACAGCGATAAACACGAAAGACTATGTAAATGATGGTTACAAGCGATTTTTATGTATTCTCGCTACGCTAATACGCTATGTTGTAAACTTAGCTTAATACTGAAACTCGGCTGGCCGCCATATTAAAGCTGTATGATTATTATTTAACTAATTTAACAATTTTATTACATACATTGGCGCAACTATGCCACTTTATGGGTATTATTATTACTTATTTATTGAAATATAATTAAAATTATAAATTAATCTAAGGTAATCGCAATAGCTACCAGGGCTATCGGCTTGGTCAAATGATAGTAAATATTTATAAATTATAAGACTAAAGAAGTTGAAAGATATTTATAGCTTTAAGAAAATTTGCGATTTTTACAATATTTGGTTCAGTAGGGATGGAGAGAATATTGATTGGGTCTGCGTCTTCAAAAGTTGCCGTACGTATAGCAGAGATAGATGGACAATGTAGTAGGATGTGACGTGTGGTTAAGCGGCTTCCCAAGTGAAATGAGAGCACCCGAATGTCTTGACTATTCATCCAAAGTGCTTAGAGCTGTACTAAACGAAATTTCAATTTCAGCAATTTTCTTATTATTGCATATTAAAAATAAGTCGCCGGCGTATAGACAATGCTTAATGTTAGGTTGTAAGCTCATAATTTTGCTAACTTCTTCAAAAGCTATTAAGAAGAGTGTCACAGAAAGTGGAGATCGTTGGGGGATTTGCCTTGCAACGAAATTTACGATTGCTCAGAAAGGATTTTATATAATTGCAGATTTTGGGTCCCACTTGCCAATCTTGAAGCTTTTTGAGAACTATGTGACAACCAATTTTGTCAAAAGCATTAGCAAAATCAATTGCAAGGACAGATGAGTGGTTTTTTGTCGAGAAATTTTTAGATAAATGGTGGTCTAGAAAAAGTAAGGCATCTAATGTGCTGGAGCCGGCTTTAAATCCAACTTGAAATGGTGTTAGATGCTTTTTGGTCGTTAAAAACCACATAAGTCTTTTTGATATAATTTTCTCCATTATTTTGCTAATGCATGGTATTAGGGAGATGGGCCGGTAACTTTCTATGAGCGAAGAATCTTTATGTGGTTTTAGTATAGGCACTACTACGGCTGTCTTAAAACTCTGCGGAATTATGCCGACGTTCAGAATTGAGTTATAAAGTTGGAGTAGTCTATGTTTGACGGAAATGGGAATATGGCGCAACATATCGTAATTTATTTGGTCAAAGCCTGGGGTTTTACCTTTACATGATTTTAAAGCAGAATCTATTTCAGCAATACTAATATTATTTTCAAGGAAAAGAGCAAGGCGGTCCATGGTATCGGCTGCACGCATGTAAGGTATATTGTTGGAAGAGGCTATGAATTGGGGTGGAAAGTTAGATGTTTCCGAAAATTTAGAAATTTTCTGTGCAAATTCTAATGAAATTGAATGTGGGCTCGTGATTACAGTGTTATTTATAGTTATTGAATGAATATTATAACGCTGATATGTCCCCGTCAGAAGTTTTATCCCCTTCCATATGTATCGAGTAGAGGAACTAGGGTTTAGTTTTTTGGTAAATTCTTCAAAGCTAGTGGATTTTGCCTGTCTCTTTCCCTGTTAAATCTGGCGTTACGCTTCTAGTAAATTATCAGTGAATCAAGAGTGGGGCACCTTTGGTAATCTCTCCAGGCTGCCATTTTCTCAAGTCGTAGTTTACCCAGTTCTGGCGACCACCAGGGCACATTTCTTGAGGCTTTACGTGGATGCGTCCGTGGTATTGCTAAGTTCGCTGCCTCCCTTATAGCCTTTTGAATTGTTGGGGCTTCTTTATTTGGGTTGCTGTTGTCGAAGTAAGGAAAAAGCTTGTCACTTAATACATAGTTAAATTTCTCCCAATTAGCTTTGGAAGTGGTGTACCCATAAATAGTTTTAATGCTGGGCGTATTAGGGGTGCAGATGGAAAAGGAGCAAACTATTGGAAATGGTCGCTGTTGTGTAAGTCCTCGAGCGTGTGCCAGGATGCAATGGGAAATAGTTGTGGTGAACAAATGGTCAGGTCAACATGTGTGAACGATTTGTGAGTGGAGAAGTGGGTGGGATTATTATTATTGAGAACGCACAAGTTGGAAGTGAGAATGAAATCTTCAATAATTGCGCCCCTGCGATTAGCGCTTGGTGAACCCTAAAGAGGGCTCCAGCCGTTGAAATCGCCACATATAATTATGGGAGTGTTTATTGAAGAGGTAAGTTGCGACATATCTGGGGNAGTGGAGAAGTGGGTGGGATTATTATTATTGAGAACGCACAAGTTGGAAGTGAGAATGAAATCTTCAATAATTGCGCCCCTGCGATTAGCGCTTGGTGAACCCTAAAGAGGGCTCCAGCCGTTGAAATCGCCACATATAATTATGGGAGTGTTTATTGAAGAGGTAAGTTGCGACATATCTGGGTGAGAAAAGGTCTGATTTGGAGGAATGTATACGGAAATCACAGTGATTGGATATTTAACGTTGAATTCGACGGCAACCGCTGATAAATTGGAAGTTACGTTGACTCTTTTGTGTTGGAGGTTTTTGTGGATTAATAATCCACAGCCTTGTTTAGAATAGTTAATGTTGGAAAAGTTGTGAAAATGCGCTGTATATTGCTTCGGGCAATATGGTGAATAACTAGGTTTAATGTGGGTTTCTTGTAAACAAATTATATGTGGCTTGCGATCTTTGATTAGAGTTTCTAGTTCTAGGTAATTATTCTGATAACCTTTAATATTCAACTGAAGAATATTAACCATCAGTATTGTATTATTCATGCTTACTATTAGTGTTATTTTCGAGTGAAAATAACCTATTGTTCGGGTTCTTGAAGCTCACAGTCTATGTTTTTATTGTGCATTTAGGATATTGTGGTTAGTAGAGACTGGAGGCTTATGTTTGGTTGGGTTGTGGATTCAATATTTGTGTTGTTGTAGGAAATGTAGGAAGTAGTAAGAAGGTTAGAGTGGTGGGTAGAAAAATGTGGAGAGTGCGATGTGGAAGTATTATTTTCATCATTGCAATTTTTTTGATTACAGTCCATGGTATTGTCAGTTGGTGTGGTTGGAGAATGCATGTGAGACACAGAATAGGTGTTTTCTGTTGAGTGCATATTGTTTTGATCGTTTGAGTTAGCTGAGAGAGATTGAGATGTCGATGAAGTGATAGCTATTGAAGGAGTGTGAGTGTGATCCAATGAGAGTTGTGAGATTGAGTGAGAACTAGAAAAAGACGTGTCCGTGGAGTGTGGATGAGATTGATTACTGGAGTTGAGTGGCTGAGTGGAGGCTGCAGCGCTGCCACTTGAAGAGGTGTGATCGCTGGGGTTGCTCATGAGATTGTGGTGAGAAGCTTGTGTTGAGTTTAGAACTGATGAGTTACCGTGGAAACACAATGCCGGCGAACAGCGAACTCACCACAGCGAAATTACCGCTGTCAAAATTAGACCACCCGCCGGCCTATGAAATTGAACACAGCCAAAGCGAAATGCGAAGCTCGCTCGGCGGCGTTTCGTGGCGACAGATTTATTTCTATCGCTCTGCTGGGCGATGGCGGCAGTAAATGCCAATGGTGGCCGTATGTCTTTTTAATTCCAAATATTTAGAAGAAAACAGCATGTAACACGAATTATTTTTGATGGTTGAAAAATACAGTGATCGATTCGTTAAATCAGGCTTAAAATAAAATAATTTATAATAATTCCCCCTTGCCTTATATTTTTATATTTGTTATCATTTCATCATTTCTAAATATGGTTTCGTTTTTTAAAATATGCTGACCTAACTTATAAGTGCGACGAAATGGTGTCAGCAGTTAGTTAGCAGTTAGCGCACATTGTGTGCTATGAGGTGGAAAGTTACAAGCTTCACAAGTAGTGTTGTTATTGCATTTTTTTATGGTGTGACCTAGCAGTTGGCATGAGCGGCATCTCATGGGAGTAGGAAAGTATTCCTCTACTCTCACTGAATACCATGCTATGTCAATAGTGTGGGGAATTTTGTATAGGTTGAATGATAGAACTATTCTGCCTGTAGGAACTTTTACATTATTAATGGTTTTAGTGAATTTGTACAAACCCACAACTCCTTGCGATTTCAGAGCCTCCAGAATTTCTTTTTCATCCGTATATGCCAAATTCTTGTCGAACATTGTACCTTTACAAGTGTTAAGGGAGTCGTGAAAGGTCACAGAGACGGGAAATAGGCCGCCAAAGTTCTTGCATTTAATAAATTTCTCAGCAACTTTATGAGATTTTCTTAGAAGCAGCAGGCTGTCATCGCGTAGAATACTCACTGATAGGTATTCGGTGCTAATGCCATCAATGGCCTTCTTTTTAGCAAAAACGTTGTATTTTGATAAAGAGTTGGACACGTCGGTGGATTTACTGATCACGAGTTTAGGGTCATTGCAATTGTAATTCTGAGTCACATCTGATAGTGGTGGAAAAGGCACTTCTTTATTAGTTTTTTTACGTTTTGCCTTCGGGGAAATTAGCATGCTTTCGGAAAGCATGCCAAATCGATTCCCCGAGGGAATCGTGGGTATTTTACCCATATAATACACTCAATGATATTATTTTAAGTATTTTACAAACCAAGTAATTTGTATTTAGTGTGTATAGTAAGAAATAAGTGAAAAATACGTGGAAATAGCACTTGTGCTCACGGAAATTTCTCAACTGCGGAATTCACTTGTTAGGCACAACTGTACGGCAAGAGAGTTAGTCGGTGACTCAGCGACAAAGAATTTGCGAAAGATAACGACAAGAAAATAAGAAACATACTATACAACAGCTACCCTAATGGCCTTATTGACAATCTAATAGGAAGGACAGTAAAGAAGAATCACCGACAAAATCAAAACACCAGAGCATCGGCGTAGCCAGAATGAAATTTAGGGGGGCGCTCGACCCTATTAAGCTGGCATTTCAGGGTACTATTTTATATATATATAAGGAAAATTTGAAAGTTAGGGGGGGCTCGAGCACCCCCCGCCCCTACCTGGCTACGCCCATGCACCAGAGTCATAGTTGCCAACTTGGTGCTTTAAGCACTAGGTTTAGTGCTTTTTGGAAATTAGAACGCCAAAAAATATGGTTAAGTGCCTAGTGCCTTTTTAGTGCTTTTTTTCTGAACTCATATTTCTCATGCAAATGAAATATTTTGAAATATTTAAAGCTGTGGCAGCACTGAATTAACAAGAATCAATAAATTTAAATGCACTAAAATACAACCATGATTTATAAAAAGCACAAGTTGCAAACCTTCGTAGGTAATTTAAGTATTTCTGTTTCCTTTTCGAATTGTACATATATTGATTGATTACACAGTTCGCCAAATTTTAAATCTTTTAACCACCTGAGTAAAACACATCGTCTCTTTTTTGAGCTATCCATCCTCAAAGTGCCAAAAACACGGTTTTGCCGATATTTGAGGTTACATTGTGAAAACAACAATTTTTTTGCTAATTTCTTCTTAGGGTATAATTTAGTATTACTTTTCCGCTTTAAAATTATTTTTCCTTTGTTGCGATTCGATTTTCCTTTCTCGAGATATACCAGCAGTACTTCGGTATTACTTCGTAAGCATGAGCCATCATAGCCATGTTAAATACCATAAGCTGTTATGAAAAAAAGTATCCTTTGATTTAAAAAAATTTAGTGCTTTTACTGTGGTAAAACGCTTTGTTTTCCAAGTTTTGGTGCCTTTTGAAACTCAAAAGTTGGCAACACTGACCAGAGCTCACCCAGAAAGCACAAACCAAAAATACATCAGCATTAAATACATACCAGGACTAACAAACAACCAAACACTGCGAAAAATAATAAGAAATGAAAATATTATATGCTCACAAGCCACATAATACGCTTGATAGAATATTCACAAAAACGAAAGACAAGATTGAGAAGGAGCAGCAAAGCAATGTAGTCTATGAAATTAAATGCAATGGCAATGGAAAGGAAAACTGCAACAAATGCTACGTAGGCACAACGAAAAGAGCACTAGGCGTACGAATAAATGAACATAAAACGGATGCGCGAAACAAGAAGATGACAACAGCCCTGGCTCAACACTTAACTAAAAACGAACACACAGCTGACTTCGACAACACGAGGATTCTGGATATCGAAAGAGGAGAATGACGCTAGAAAGCCTTCGCATACAACAACAGCTGGATAACGTGATGAACTTCAAGGAAGACATGAAATGATGCAAATTGTAAAAACCAGTAGCCAAATGATGTTGTGCTAAGAGAAAAATTATTGTGAAATGTGATTTAATTTATATATTAACTGTGAGTTTATGAACGTGATTGTTATTGTATAATGTAATTATGATTTGCAATGTATATTGGAACACTTATGTATGTAAGTTAATGTTATTCATGTTTATTGTTCATTTATTCTCATTTTTGTTGTTGGTATTTCCGACAGGGTAGGAGTGTGATGTAATGTGGAACGATTTTCCGTCATCCCTTGTCAAATTTGGTTTGGAGACAAACCGGTTTCGGCGTTGTGCCATCTTCAGTGTCATTTTTCGTTCTTTCGTTTATTGTTCAAATATAGACTCCCCGAAGAAGGCGCGGAAAAAAAGCGCCGAAACGCGTAGGAGGGAAAAGAAAAACGTATTTTCGCTTTTATTTCACCGGCCGAAGTAGCTCCAATCCAACGAACATAACTGTGTTTGTTCTTCAGGAACATACATGCGTTTAGACACATGCTTTTCAAAAAATTGATATAAAGTTAAAAAGTGCAACGCTTTGTTCAATATTTTCTTTACATGCAGGTCACGCNCGAATAAATGAACATAAAACGGATGCGCGAAACAAGAAGATGACAACAGCCCTGGCTCAACACTTAACTAAAAACGAACACACAGCTGACTTCGACAACACGAGGATTCTGGATATCGAAAGAGGAGAATGACGCTAGAAAGCCTTCGCATACAACAACAGCTGGATAACGTGATGAACTTCAAGGAAGACATGAAATGATGCAAATTGTAAAAACCAGTAGCCAAATGATGTTGTGCTAAGAGAAAAATTATTGTGAAATGTGATTTAATTTATATATTAACTGTGAGTTTATGAACGTGATTGTTATTGTATAATGTAATTATGATTTGCAATGTATATTGGAACACTTATGTATGTAAGTTAATGTTATTCATGTTTATTGTTCATTTATTCTCATTTTTGTTGTTGGTATTTCCGACAGGGTAGGAGTGTGATGTAATGTGGAACGATTTTCCGTCATCCCTTGTCAAATTTGGTTTGGAGACAAACCGGTTTCGGCGTTGTGCCATCTTCAGTGTCATTTTTCGTTCTGTAGTTTATTGTTCAAATATAGACTCCCCGAAGAAGGCGCGGAAAAAAAGCGCCGAAACGCGTAGGAGGGAAAAGAAAAACGTATTTTCGCTTTTATTTCACCGGCCGAAGTAGCTCCAATCCAACGAACATAACTGTGTTTGTTCTTCAGGAACATACATGCGTTTAGACACATGCTTTTCAAAAAATTGATATAAAGTTAAAAAGTGCAACGCTTTGTTCAATATTTTCTTTACATGCAGGTCACGCCAATTTAGACAGTTCTTTGTTAAGCTTTTTAAAGTTGGATTTCGAAAAATCAAAGCGAATATTTGGTTCGTATGCTTGGGTACTGCAGTTTTGACCATCACTTATAACTTCGTAAGATACCTCCATAGCAGGGTGGTAGACATCTTCGGGCAAAACTAGAGGATCATGCTTATTTCCAACGGACTTAGATGCATCATCGACATAAACATGATCTAGTACTTTACCAAACTTATTGTGAAGTACATTAACCTGAGTTAGGCAGAGTTCAGCCATCTCCTCTAAAAATACGTTGTTGCACGCACTAGACGCGAAAGGTACGATATCATTGTCAATGACGTTCCATGATATGCTTGGTAAATTAAAATCACCCAACACAATCATTGAATCAGAGGGTTTAGTCAGTAAATTAACTGATTTCAGTAAAGAGATGAGTCGTGAATACACCAATGTGTCATATCAGGGAGGGATATAGCATAGAGCCCTTTTCCAGCCTGTACACGAATGCATTTGAATTCAACTGAATCAACGTTTGGAAGACTAACTTCTTCAGATGGTATTGAAGAGTCTACAGCGAAGAGTACGCCACCTCCGATTCTGTCCTCCCTATCTTGTCTACAGATATGATAATTATTTGGGAGAATCNAACTGATTTCAGTAAAGAGATGAGTCGTGAATACACCAATGTGTCATATCAGGGAGGGATATAGCATAGAGCCCTTTTCCAGCCTGTACACGAATGCATTTGAATTCAACTGAATCAACGTTTGGAAGACTAACTTCTTCAGATGGTATTGAAGAGTCTACAGCGAAGAGTACGCCACCTCCGATTCTGTCCTCCCTATCTTGTCTACAGATATGATAATTATTTGGGAGAATCTTGCTGAAGCCAGCGATCCCACGCCCAAATTTCCAAAACACTCGTTTATGTAGTGAGATGTTTGAAATAACTGGTGTTTATATTTATCCATTAGTTACAAGTGCTTTACAGATATTACAATAGTACTTACTTTAGTAGGTTAGTAGTTTTTAGGGATCTATCTGGATTTTATTAAATAATGTAGAATTTCTCACGCTCCTTGTAAGAAGTAAAGGCAGAAAGAAAGAAAACGTAATGTCAAAAAACATCCTCAAGAGAACTTATAATTTGCCGTCACAGGGTGGCACATCGCAGTTAGGGTGATGCCGTATCTTTCTTAACACTCCCCCCAGGTATATCCTTCGGACCTACCTCATCTTGCGGAGCACTAATGGAAAGTACGGCAAGTCTCGTGGCAGGCCTTTCGTAGATACCAGCGCTAGTCTTAACTAAGGCGCTTCTTACCTGCCCGCCGGAGCCCTTCCTTACGGAGATTACCCGATCCTTAGGCCAGCAGTTTCTGGGCCCGTTGGGATCGATTATGTAGACGACGTCCCCTGCCTCAATAGGATTCACGTTTTCGAACCATTTGGTTCGTCGCGTTATCACGGGTAGGTACTCACGCAACCAGCGCCTCCAGAATCTATCAGCCAGTTGTTGCGCGCATCGCCAACCTTTGCGCAATTCAGCTGCACCGTCGACAAACTCTACTAAGGGTTTCATGCCGCTCGAGCTCCCTAACAGGAAGTGGTTCGGTGTGAGAGCCTCGGCGTCGCAGTGATCGAGTGGTATGTAGGTGAGCGGTCGAGAGTTTATGACGCCTCAATCTCCATTAGGCCACCGCGCAGTAGCTCTTCGGAAGGACGTTGTGACTGTAATATCCTTGGGAGGATTTCCTTTACCGAGCGGACGAGCCGTTCCCAGGCTCCGCCCATGTGGGGCGACGCTGGCGGTATAAACTTCCACTTCATGGTGGAGTTCGTAAATGTCCTCACGAGTTTTTCCTTATCCATCGTATTGAAAGCGTTAATTAGTTCCCGATGTGTAGCCTTGAAGTTGGTAGCGTTGTCACTCCAAAATTCGTGTGGTACTCCGCGCCGGGCCATGAAACTCCGAATGGCGAGAATACATGAGTCGGCGGACAACGAGTATGCTATCTCTAAGTGTACCGCTCTCGTTGTGAGGAATGTTAAGAGAACGCCTTACCTTTTTTCGGTGCTCCTACGTACAGCGATCAATATTGGCCCGAAGTAATTCGACTCCCACGTACGTAAATGGCCGAGTAAACGGGGTCACTCTAGATGCGGGCAGAACGCTCATCTTCGGAGGGCGTGGAACAGCACTGCGATGCCGACAAACTGGACATTCACGGCGTATCGTGCTTACGACTGTGCGTAGTCGGGGAATCGAAAAGGTCTGGCGTACTTCATTCACAACTGTCTCAGAGCTTCGTGAAAATACTTGATATGATAGTCTGAAACAATAAGTCGAGTTATGTTGTGGCTTTTCGGCAATATGACTGGATCTTCCTGTCCTGGCAGATTGACTCTACCACAAAGCCGAAGCAATGACGCATCATCGAGATACGGTGAGAGCCGGAGCTCGTACGAGCGACCGGTTTTCCTTTGCGGAGCAAGGCGATCTCGTCGGCAAACGCGTCAAATTGGGCTTCCCTCCAAAGAAGTATTTCGGCGCGCTTAAGATCTTCTTGTTCTACTAGTTGCGAACACATTCGGCTTCCTTTGCGATAGAGCTTCCAGATGCGGACGCTTAGTAAAACAGTTGCCGTTGCTCGCAGGAGACGACACCATCGGGAGAAGCGTTCATGTATTGACAAGAACCTTTGAGGCTGGTGCGCCGCATCGTGGTGACCTACGTACTTCGCTCTAAGTTCTTCGACGGTTGTCTGGGTGCCTTCAGTATCGTTCGGCCAGTGGCTGCGTGCGAGTTTTAAGAATTGTGGTCCTTTGAACCAACGGCTTTGATTTGAAAAGTCAGGTACTGTTTTCCACTTCGAATCCATCGCCAATCACTCCCGTCAGTTAGCTCTAAAATTTCGCTGACTCTAAAGGCCACAAATTGGAAGTAACGCCGGTGGTCAGAGCGAATCCATGCCAGAACAGTGCGAGAGTCGGTCCAGAATGTTTGACGTCTGATGGGGAGCGTATGTGAAGTGAGCACGCCTGCCGCCAATCGAGCGCCTATGACGGCAGCCTGAAGCTCCAGTCGGGGAATGGAAAGCATCTTTACAGGTGCCACCTTCACCTTGCTGCCTATTAGAGTACAGTTTACACCATCACCCCGAGTATGACAAAGATAACATGTGGCACTGTAGGCGTTTTCGCTGGCGTCCACGAACACGTGCATCTCTAGCTCGGACTCGTGACCCAANCAAAGATAACATGTGGCAGCGTAGGCGTTTTCGCTGGCGTCCACGAACACGTGCATCTCTAGCTCGGACTCGTGACCCAAGTTTTGGAAGTAGCATCGCGGTATCCGCAAACCCTCTACCCTGGGGAGTAGGTGAACCCATTTCAGCCAGCTGGAGTAGTGTTCGTCGGGAACGCTGTCGTCCCAGCCGCCTGAAAAATTACTTTGGCGTATATAACGTAGAAATTGAGAAGTCCCAAGGGATCAAAAATGCTCATGACAACGCTTAATACTTCCCTCTTGGTTGGACGGTGGTCGCCGCGCAGCAGTTCCCCAATTTTGTGATGCTGGGCGACTCGGAACGTGAAACAGTCCTCCTTGGTGAGCCACCACAGGCCCAAAACCTTTTCAACTGGTACTTCTTGAGGGGTGTCGAGGCTTCTTTCGGAGTCAATAGCGTTAACTTGCAGTGTGTTAAGTACTTCCTCGGAGTTTGATCGCCAGTTTCTGATGTGAAATCCACCTTTGCTATGAATGAAACTTACGTTGCTAGCAAGCTGAATAGCCTCCTCTACCGTATCTACACTGTCGAGCATATCGTCAACGTAGTGGTTTTTAACGATGCTTTCGACGGCTCTCGGATAACGACTGTGGAATTCGTTCGCATTTAGGTTCTTTACGTATTGCGCACTACTGGGTGAACAGGTGGCCCCGAAAGTCATGACGGACATTACGAATACTGAAGGTTTGCTATCTCCTGGCTCGAGCCAAACAAAGCTGATAGTTTTGGTCCTCGGATCGGATTCGGACCTGATGATACATCTCCTCGGACGGACACCATGCATGTTAACTGATCGGGTCCTTTTAAAAGCATAGAATTGAGAGATATGCCCTTGGTTTTTGCGGCCGCATCCCACACGAGGCGGACCTTTCCTGGTTTGTGTGGGTTATACACGGGAAAAATCGGCAGATACCAACACCCTTTTTCCAGTAGCGACTCAACTGGCAAAGGTTTGGCGTATCCTTTGGTTACATAAGCTGCGATCTTAGACGACAAGATCTCGGCGAGCTCCGGATATCGCTTTAGTTTCGCTTGTAAGCATTGAGCTCTTCGCAAGGCAGTCGGGAGGCTATCAGGAAGCGTGATGTCAGCGTGTTTCTAGAGCAGGCCTGTCTCGAAACGGCCTTGGATGCGCTTTGTCATCGCCTTAAGTTGTTCGACAGCTTGTTGGTCATCTTTCGACATCAGACTGGCCGATTTACATTTAATGTCGACTTTATCAAGGCAGACGTACTCTTCGATAGCCTTTAGCAACTCAGCGTTGGCAGCAGCGTCGCAGTCGCAGCTGTGGAACGCATGATAGGCAGCGGGTTGAGGCTGCTTTACAAGAACTCCTTTCAGTGTCCATCCTAGGCGCGTCTTTTCCGCTACCGGCTCGTTGTCTGAGCCCTCGCGGGAACGTAGACTTAGGCCTAGTCGGCTGTTGTTCAGGCCTATTTGTAGCTTGGGTATGGCATCTTCATAGGAGGACAACGGTAGGCCTCTAAGATGCGAAAATCTAGCTTGAAGCCCTTTAACATCGAGCGTCTGCAACGGCAGTTCGAGCCTTTTTACAGTGCGCACATCCTTCAAAACGAAGCGCCTTTTTGCATTGGCACCGGAAATTCCCAACTCGAGCACTTGGGAGTCCTCTTCATAGCGTTGGGTGTTTGCAGTCCATTTCAGGCATAAAGGTTGCGAAGTGCCCGTCAGATTCAGCCTCTCTTGTACCTCGGCATCCATAAGCGTAAGTGAAGATCCATCATCGAAGAAAGCGTAAGTTTGAAGTTTGATATTATTCTCATGGAGTGTTACTGGCAACACCCGAAATAGGATCGAATCGGCGTAACTGTTATGCGCGTTTAACATTAGGTTAGCAAGTGGTGGGCTAACCACATCATGAGGATGTGTGTGCAGTAATTGATGGTGGATTGAAGAGCATCCGTCTATACCGCAAGTAGCTGTAGACTGGCAGTTGAACTTATTATGCGCCTTTAAACAGCGACGACATAACCTATGCACGCACACCAATTGCACAGCCCTGTCCGCGCTTCTAAACTGATGACAGCTTCCAACCGAACTACACTCGCCGTGACAAACAATACATGCGACCCTTTTCCCAGTTCCGACGTTATTTGCGTGTGCATTTAAATATCCTCGTTTGGTAGAAGTTCTGGGGGCGACGCTTGGTACGAGAATGCTATTCGCCCCTTGAGCAAACTGAAATAGCCATTCACCGAAACTCTCGAGATTTGAGGAAGTCAACTGCAATTTGTGCATGCCCCAAAAGGCGGCGAGCAATCCTGGCAGTTTGCCAACCAACTCTTGTTCCAACTCGGGATTGTTAAGGTGGCAGAACATGTTTGAAGCTTTCATTGTTGCGNTTGCCAACCAACTCTTGTTCCAACTCGGGATTGTTAAGGTGGCAGACCATGTTTGAAGCTTTCATTGTTGCGCAGATGTTTTGCACCTCCAAGGCCAAATCTACGAGAGCCTCAAGGCGGTTTTCTTTTACTGCTGGTATTTCTCGAATTCGTGCCAGGAGCACGGCAATAATAAGTTCGGGACGTCCGAATTTCATTCGTAGTGTGTCGAGTATTTGTGGGGCGCAGGACGCGTGTAAGAGCAAGTTTCTTACTGCGTTCCGTGCCGCTCCTTCTAACGCCTGACGTAAGCGCAATAAGTTTTCACCCTCCGAAAATCCACATAGTTCGGTGGTCTGTTGATATGTGGCCAGAAACAGGGGCCATTCTTCAGGTTTCCCGTTGAACTTAGGCAGCTCTTTACAAACACCATTGCGCGCAGCAATTTGATTTTTGGTTAGGCAGCGTTGATCGGGTGGCCGTGACAAAGTCTGCCCTGCCAGTTGTGGTTGAGACTCTGTTGGCGCTGACACACGCTCGGGTACCAATTTCGGTAGCCAAGTCATACCGATTGCGGGCCCGGCATGCGTTTGCACCTGCTGTTCAATGGTAGAGAACTTCTCTTGCAACGAAGTTATTTGGTTTTGCATATTGTTGTCAGCTGGTGACTCATTTGGCTGCAGAGTGGTGGCGGAAATACCGCCATGGTCACGGTGCCGGATGCCTTCATCTTTATACGGTGGCCCTGACGTGGGCAAGGTGTGCCCAGTGCCATTCAACCACTTTTGAACTGCGATAGTGTCCAAACCTTCATCGAGGTCTGACCATTCGTCTTCGGTTTCTACTTGTTGCAGAAGCTTTTTACGCCGATCAAGTAGAGCTTCCCTCTGACGCAAGATCCGCTCCTCTTCTTCGATTAGTGATGCTTCTGCACTGCCAGGACTACTCCGACTCGACGCACCACCTTGTCCGATTGCGGCTGTAGGTGATGGATGGGTCGCCTCTTGTGGCGTAAGTGTGCAGGCAGCGCCTTCCTCATGGCTGACCGTATTTTGCCGACCCTGCTTGCCTTCAGTCGCCTGGTTAGGGAGGGCAACACCAGCGCCAACCTTTTGTTTTTCCGCCCCAGTCGTCGTACTGCGTGAAGGTGTAGAGCAATCTGAACAGCGCCAGTCCACGTTTTCGATGGAGGCCGTAACGCCAGCACATCGATTGTGATACCATCGATCGCATACATCACAGCAAACCATTTGCGAATCGTCCGCCTTTGAGCAACTCTTACAGCTATGACCTTCTGACATTCCAGCGTCGGGCATTTTGCAAATTGGGAAATGTTAAATTATTTCAAAGTTGTTGCTGAAGCCAGCGATCCCACGCCCAAATTTCCAAAACACTCGTTTATGTAGTGAGATGTTTGACATAACTGGTGTTTATATTTATCCATTAGTTACAAGTGCTTTACAGATATTACAATAGTACTTACTTTAGTATTTTCAGGGATCTATCTGGATTTTATTAAATAATGTAGAATTTCTCACGCTCCTTGTAAGAAGTAAAGGCAGAAAGGAAAGAAAACGTAATGTCAAAAAACATCCTCAAGAAAACTTATAATTTGCCTTCACAGGGTGGTACATCGCAGTTAGGGTGCTGCCGTATCTTTCTTAACAGATGGTATTGAAAACTCTACAGCGAAGAGTACGCCACCGCCGATTCTGTCCTCCCTATCTTCTCTATAGATATGATAATTATTTGGGAGAATCTCTGAATTGAAAATGTGAGGTTTCAGCCAAGTTTCAGTAAAAGAAAGAATATTATAATTACATTCAAGGCCTTTAAGGTATAAGTTCGTTAATTTAGTATTTAAGCCTCTTACATTTTGATAATAAATACTTAAAGCAGATTTAATAATTAGTTTTTTGATTCAGTGTTATGACGGGGAATATTAGCTAAGTTATTTCCTTTTTTGGGCCTATATACGAATTCACGAACGAAAGCTCCAGGGGGCCAAAAAGGACTACTAAGCATCGCATTAAAATTATCTAAATTTACGTCAATTTTAAATGCAGCAATATTTCTTTCGTATTTAAAATTAAAGTTTCTGATGCTTAAGTCGATAGTTGTAATTTTTGATGAGATATAAAGCTTTATATCGTCTTCGGTAGTGTCTCTCGAAAATCTAGAGACAAAGATTGACTTCTTTGGCGGAACCACAACTAGTTTCCTTGTATCAGACTGGAGTACCGGCGGAAGGGGTTGAGTTACTGCGTTAGTAGTTGAGGATACGGAAGGCGATGGAGGCTTTGAAGATGATACCACCACTTCAATGGGGGAAGGGGAAGATACTTCAGGCTCGTTATTACCCTAAGCAGATTTCGTTACACGCTCTTTTGAGGCTGAGGATTCTGATGCTGGAGGACATGGAGAAGATAGATTAATTAAGTCAGTCGGAAGATTATTCTGACGTGCAACGGCAATAATTTCCTTAGATGGACTATGGAGACGCTTACGTTTAGACACATGGATATCCTTAACGGATTGCAAGGTATCTAAGCATTTGAATGATTTAAACACATTTTCATAATGTTAAAATTTGTCTGTCAGTATCGACAAACCAGCACATTTCAGATGGTAAATACCATCACACAGCCAGCACGATAACTAGCGTTCAGAATCGCTTTTAATTTGGCAAGTATCAAGATC
>NW_016159329.1:25859-28784 GCF_001687245.7 Rhagoletis zephyria | reverse complement strand
GGTTGACCTGCACTTTACGCAAGACCAGCGAAGGCCCTTGCCATCATTAATAGCGTCCAGAATTCTTCCCGTCAAACCAGAACATTTCAGATGGTAAATACCATCACACAGCCAGCACGATAACTAGCGTTCAGAATCGCTTTTAATTTGGCAAGTATCAAGATCGCACTTCATATTGAAAGATTTATGTAATTACACTCGTTAATAAAAAGAGAAACAAAATAAATTATGACAATTAAGGAGCTGATGTAAATAGCTTTAAATAAATGCAGCGAGCAGTTTGAGTATCACTTTATAAACGCAACGCTAACAGCTGTGACAAAAATTACTAGAAGAAGTAAACAAAAAGAGTAGAACAAATGAGTAGTATACTTGCAAACAGCGTTATGTGATTTTATAATAGAAAGCCATAAATTTGAAAAAACGACTACGACAACAAGTAACATTTAAATTGAATCTTTTTTGTTATTACCTGAAAATTTTGATAAATTATAATATAACATACCATGACATAAGATAACATTAACAGTCTACACGACCTAACGCAGTTTTCTAGGTTCATCAGAAGATGGATACTTTTGAAAGTTTATAAATAAGTATGATAGCGATTTTCGGAAGAAGAGTTCACATTTTATGCTATTTTTTCAGAATATAAAAAGATTTGGCACTGTGTTGTTAGTGGACATGAAACTACTTTAAATACTGGTACGTAATCCTCTAAAAACTAAAAATCGAAAAAATTTTACATAGCGCACTTTGCAAGTGGACTACTCAAATGTGCAAAAACAAAATGAATTCAGTTAACTACAAAGGATACAACAACAATGATAGCAACAAATGACTCGGCACGATTAGAATGTATACTAGTGACATTTAATTAAATTTAGTTTAATATAAAACACATTAACTTTCACTTAGCTTCAATTATTTCACACTAAGATGCTCATAAGGACTTTTTATCACTACTTTAAATCAGAATTAGCACAATAAACTTAGCAAATAGAAAGCCAAAATCAGAGCACAATAAAGTACTACCTCACAGCTTGACGTCTACAAATATACCGCTATTTACGCTAGAATATGATGTAAATTATTTACCATTATGGTGTATGATTTGAGCCAATTATGTGTACANCACAATAAACTTAGCAAATAGAAAGCCAAAATCAGAGCACAATAAAGTACTACCTCACAGCTTGACGTCTACAAATATACCGCTATTTACGCTAGAATATGATGTAAATTATTTACCATTATGGTGTATGATTTGAGCCAATTATGTGTACATATTTTACACCAACGGAGTTTATTTTATGTTCTAGAAACAAGAAAACTTGTATACCACTCGCATAAAATATATACCGAAAATCAGTAAGAAAATTTTACTGTAGGTGTAAATCAGGGTTCGGAAATTCTAACTCACATTCTCTCACGTTCGCGATCGATAATATTCCAAATCAATTTTTGCATTCTTTTATCGCGAATGAAAAAAGCGACAAACAAAATGCGATCGACAAAAAAAATTCCGCTGCTTTTCATTCGCGATAGAAAAAGGCAAAGAAACAATGTATCTTTGAATATTTTTCCAGTTAAGTCGCATAATAAGGTGGTCATAAATTTTTTATTTTATAAATTTTTTATTTTAATTTTTTTATAAATTTTTTATTTTTTTATTTTTCTATTTGGCTTTTCTAAGTTAATATTTACATATGCATACATAGCTATATTTATATAATTGTAATTTTTATTTTATTTTAATACATATTTTTGTAATCCGTTATTTGTATTGCGCAATAAAAGTTTAATTCTTAATGCGCTAATCTACTTAAATAACAAAAAAAAAAAAATAAATAAATAAAAAAATAAAAAAAAAAATTTCCTCTCACTCGAATATGAGAAGTCCGAGCATTGCCGATTTCGGTCTCTAATAAATGAGAAAAACGATGCAAATAATCCATTCGCGATCACTCACAACAGCTTATCGCGATAAACTTATCGCGAAAAATTTTCAACGACGTTGTATGGGAGATATTTTTCGCGTTTGTTTTGGGTATGCATTTTGTTATGCATACAGCATACATACATATGTACATATGTATATGTAAGTAATGCAAGCAAATGCTTTTCGGTTGGAAGGAATGTAGGAATATGCACAAATATATGAATTATGGTAGTAACATATATGTATGTATGTAAATATAAATTACATACATGCATACGTGTAGTTAAAGTATATTCCAAGTATACACTTTTTCAGTATAATAATTTATCTGCATGTTATTTTATTATAATGATTGCGTTTATTTTTATTTTCTAATAAATGGAACTTAGTGGGGATAAGATTGACTAATGAGAAAAGTGGGCGTCTGGTGACTGAGAGTAAAGAAAAGCAGAGAAAACAATACATATAAATTTTTTATTTCTTTTAAACAGGGACCGAAAATAATCGTTATCATGAGGATTTTTATTTAAAAATAATTGTATAATCGTTATTTTATGATATATATTTTTTCAATCAAAAATAATCGTTATTCTTTGATTTTTATTTTTTCAATCATTTTTAATCGTTATTTTATGATTTTTATATTTTCGATCAAAAATAATCGTTATTTTATGATTTTTATTTTTTCGATAATTTTTAATCGTTATTTCGTGATTTTTTTTTTTTCGATCATCTTTAATCGTTATGTTATGATCTTTATTTTTTCGATCATTTATAATGGTTAATTTATGATTTTTATTTTTTTGTTCATTTTTAATCGTAATACTATGATTTTTATTTTTTTGATCATTTTTAATCGCTATACTATGATTTTAATTTTTTCGGTCAAAAATAGAAGTTATTCTTAGTTTTTTAATGTGTAAACTGAATGTGCACAGATTTGACTTAAAAAAAAGTTTTACAAGGCATGCTTATGTACACAG
>NW_016159329.1:2061-25843 GCF_001687245.7 Rhagoletis zephyria | reverse complement strand
GCAGTTATTCTTAGTTTTTTAATGTGTAAACCGAATGTGCACAGATTTGACTTAAAAAACAGTTTTACAAGGCATGCATATGTACGCTAGGATGGTCCAAAACCAGTAAAGTGGGAATTGTAATGCTCTCACCCCCTAGGATTGTTCTATATCGAAAAAGTGTACCCCTATTTTTATACCTTTCATGAGCATGAAATGGTATTATAACTTTGGTCCGATGTTTGTAAGTACTACAATTAGAAGAGATAGACCCATTGAAATGCGTACTAAAATGTTCAGAACGTCGAGCCTAGTCGATATAGCCATGCCCATCTGCCCATCTGCCCATCTGTCCGTCTGTTTGTATGCAATCTAGTCTCTCAGTTTTCGAGATATCCGGATAAAATTTGGTAGGATGGTGTATTTTTTAGATTAAGTAGAGGTATGCACTGCGACCAAATGATCTATTGTGCCGTATGGTGTATTTTTATAATGCACTAATCATTTGTCGGAACTGGAATAATCGGGCCACTATAACATATAGCTCCCATACAACTGATTGTTCAGATATAAGATTTTTCGTTATAACTCCTCCATTTATGTAGATAGGAACATGAAATTTTGCACTGTTTTCACTCATTATAAAAAAAAATACTTACAGTGAAAATGGCGAAGATCGGGTGGCTATAACATATAGCCTCCATATAACTGATTGTTCAGATATGAGATTTTTTGTTATAACTTCTCCATTTATGCAGCTAGGAATATGAAATTTCGCAATATTTTCACTCGTTATCAACAGAAAGTTTACAGTGAAATTAACAAAGATCGGGTCACTATAACCTTTTTAGTACCTCCATACAACTGATTATTCAGATATGGGGTTTTACTGTGAAACTCCTTTATATGCACAGCTAAAACCCATAAATTTACACAGTCTACTGAGAAAATCGATGCTGTATAAGCTTTATCTCCTATACCACTGATTGTTCAGATACCAGATTTTGCGATATTCTCATAACTGAACAATCAGTTGTATGGTAGATATATGTTATAGTGACCCGATCTTCGCCATTTTCACTGTAAGTATTTTTTTCATAATGAGTGAAAACAGTGCAAATTTTCATGTTTCTATCTACTTAAATGGAGGTTTTATAACGAAAAATCTTATATCTGAACAATCAGTTGTATGGGAGCTATAGATTATAGTTACCCGATCCTTTTAATTTTCACTGTAAGTATTCTGTTGATAATGAGTGCATGGTCCTAGCTATATAAATGGATGAATTATAACGAAAAATCTCATATCTGAACAATCAGTTGTATGGGAGCTATAGATTATAGTTACCCGATCCTTTTAATTTTCACTGTAAGTATTCTGTTGATAATGAGTGCATGGTCCTAGCTATATAAATGGATGAATTATAACGAAAAATCTCATATCTGAACAATCAGTTGTATGGGAGCTATAGATTATAGTTACCCGATCCTTTTAATTTTCACTGTAAGTATTCTGTTGATAATGAGTGCATGGTCCTAGCTATATAAATGGATGAATTATAACGAAAAATCTCATATCTGAACAATCAGTTGTATGGGAGCTATATGTTATAGTGGTCCGATTCTTCCGGTTCCGACAAATGATTAATACATTATAAAAATACACCCACCTACCAAATTTTATCCGGATATCTCGAAAATTGAGAGACTAGATTGCATACAAACAGACGGGCAGACGGACATAGCTAAATCGACGAAGCTCGACGTTCTGATCATTTAAGTATACATTTCAATGGGTCTATCTCTTCTAATTGTGGTACTTACAAACATCGGACCAAAGTTATAATACCATTTCATGCTCATGAAAGGTATAAAAATAGGGGTATACTTTTTTCGATATAGAACAATCCTAGGAGGTGAGAGCATTACAGTTCCGACTTTACTGTTTTTGGACCACCCTAGTGTACATATGCATGCCTTGTAAAACTGTTTTTAAGTCAAATCTGTGCACATTCGGTTTACACATCAAAAAACTAAGAATAACTGCTATTTTTGATCGAAAAAATTAAAATCATAGTATAACGATTAAAAATTATCGAAAAAATAAAAATCACAAAATAACGATTAAATATGATCGAAAAAATAAAAATCATAATATAACGATTAAAGATGATCGAAAAAATAAAAATCACAAAATAACGATTAAAAATGATCGAAAAAGTAAAAATCATAAAATAACGATTAAAAATTATCGAAAAAGTAAAAATCATAAAGTAACGATTAATAATGATCGAAAAAATAAAAATCATAGTATAACGATTAAAAATTATCGAACAAATAAAAATCCTAAAATAACGATTAAAAATTATCGAAAAAATACAAATCACAACATAACGATTAAATTTTGATTTTTATTATAAAAATCATAACGGTTACGGCCCCTGCTTTTAAATGTTTTAATTCGCCATTATAAGGATATTAATAAAAAACCAAAAATATACACACGTAAATAAAATAAGAATATGTATGGATGTATGTAGTACTGAGAAGAAAACTCAATAAATCGAAGGTCTGCATTTCATATCCATGCACACATACATATGTATATATGTGTGTATCTATATGCATGTACTTATATGAGTGCATAGTTATGAACAGTAGCGCAGAATGAGCAAAAATTTCTGAATTCGTCACTTTAGATATACATAGATTTCACTTTCCGGCCATTTTGGACTGGTGCGGATCTAGTTACTAGCGGACTAGTTGGTTTTTCGCGATAAAGACCGAGTACAGAACTAGAAATTTGATTCACTAGTCCGCGGTTTCCCTGCAGGTTGGGAAGACTTTTCTATTAGTTCTACTACTGACCACAATGCATGTTTATGTATATACGTGCAATTTTAGCGTAATTTCTTAGAAAAGGGAAACAAATTTCCCATACAACGCCCTAAAAAGTTTTCAGGATTAGCTGTTGTGAGTGATCGCGAATGGAGCGACCGCATTGTTTATCTCATTCATGTAGGTGCACACCCAAAACTCTTACAAAATAAAATTTTATGAAAAACGTACGTATTTACAAAATATCTGGTATTCTGGGAAATCCCAACTAAACCACACCACTCCGCACTTAGCGAAATGCAGTTTGAAGAAAAATTCACTACCTGCTACAACTCTAAAATGAAAGAAATCGTGTGCTCTATTTCCGTAAATATTTCTAAAGCATGCTAATTATTAGTGGAAAATAAACAAAAGGTAGATAGAAAGCTCCTGCAATATGTGTATCTACATACATACATACTTCAGGCTAAAAGGCTCACAAGTAAATTTTTTCGTCTTTCCAAGGTCTTAGTAAAACCAACGCTTAGCTATTATTTGATTATTGCTGCAAAATTTTTGCTCATTCTGCGCTACTGTTCAGTAACAGTGGCTACACACGACGAACATATCCGCGCACATGCGCGGCTTGCGGGTCATGTTCGTCGTTTGTAGCGTGGTTCGCGAGCAGCGCATTGGAAACAAAANGGGGGGGGGGCTCGACCCTATTAAGCTGGCATTTCAGGGTACTATTTTATATATATATAAGGAAAATTTGAAGGTTAGGGGGGGGCTCGAGCACCCCCCTGCCCCTACCTGGCTACGCCCATGTGCACATCAGCGGATAAATGCATCCAAGCCATGTTATTTAATTGAATGTACGTACATACAAGTAAAATATAAATAAACTTAAGTAACACATACATAAAAAAGTTAAGTTAAAAGCATTGCAATTGCATCATCCGCGTCTTTCCTTTCCATGTTTACGCTTTGAGTACAAAATCACTTATGAGCCGCTCGTCGTCTGTAGCAAACGACAGCGAGCATGTTGGCGCATATGTGCGCGCAGATGTTTGTCGTGTGTAGCCACCCTCCAGTACTGCTGGAGTCAATCGCTACTTTTGAACCGCTACTGCACCGACTCCTAGGTAAGTAGCTACTCTATTAACCCGTGGTAGTGCACATGGTAGTGCAGAGTCGAACCAGTCGTAAGTAGAATAGCGAAAAACTACGACAGAGGGCGCGCATAAATCACGCAAGCGACTACTTTAGTAACTCCCGGTAGTGCAGAGAATGCCGATGGTGACTACCGCCTAGGACATTGCCTTGTAAAAGTAATCGATGAAATACACTGCAAGTAGTCGGTCGGAAATTGACGGTGTTTATCAGGTAGCTACCGATTCATCAGTCCTGTAGTCACTCCCCCGTACTGCAGGGCAGTTTAAATAACTATGCACTTATATAAGTACATGCATATAGATACACACATACCCTACAAGAATTGTGTGATGGAAACTAACACATTCTCATTTATCTTACTTACCCATTTTCAAATTCTGCGTTGGTTAAAATGACTAAATAAGGCCATAAGTCGTAGGAAGACGGAAGATCACATTTACACAAATGTTTATATCACGTTTTGCATATTGCTCTTAAAAAGTTGATAGAAGTACTTGATTCTTGTAGCCCTGCAAAAAAATGTGCGACTAATCTCTAAAGAGAGTATTCCAAGATTACTCTCAATCGGGTACAATTGGGCATTAATTAGTCGCAACTAGTCTCATACGGGTACTAATGGAGGTAAATTCGTCTCGACTCATGCCTTATGGGTATAATTGGAGATCAATTAGTCCCCAACTCATCTCTAACGGGTACTATTAACGATTTAATGATATGTACGCACTTAGTCAATGAAATTTCAAGTGCGGCGTTGGTACACAGAGAGAGTATTCGCCTAACAAAACTGAGCAACTTGGTCCGAATCTCAGCTGGCACAAATTTTCATTTTTATTTTTTAAAAGTGACTAGTCGCTTTTTATACCCGTTCGGGTATAAAGGTGAACAGTTAGTCTCTTCATAGGGCATGCTCGAAAAAAACGAACAGTTCATTCCATATAAAGAGATCAAAAATGGTATTAATCGCATGTTCCTTTGCAATTGCTCCCGGAGTCATCCCGGATTAGTCCCATTTTTTGCAGGGAGGGTATATACATATGTACACATGTATTTGTGCATGGATATGAAATGCAGACCTTCGTGCTATTGAGTTTTCTTCTAAGTAATACATACACTGATGGAAAAAATAATAGAAACAAGGCAATTTTTCCATTTCTTTTTATTGCTTATTTTTTTCAAAAATATTTATATGAGCCGTTAACTAAGAACGCATTGAGAATTAAAAAACTGAGGAGAAAAGCAGCCCCATAACATTATTGATCCACCACCATGTTTGACTGTTTTTTTTGGTGAACTTTGGATCGCAAGCTGTGTTTTTTCGGCGTCGCACGTAACGTTTTCCATCGGACCCGAATATATTTAATTTGGTTTCATCCGACCAGAGAATATCTAACCAGTGTTCGCAATGCAAATGAAAGTAATGGCACTTTTCTTGGACTGCTTGCAGATAATTTTGCCTCTTTTAACCTATATCTGATTGTCCGGCTTGTCACTTCCAACTGCATATTTCTTTTTATCTCCTCTGAAGTGCTGAATGGATCCTTTTTGATTTGTCGTACGATCAATTTGTCCTTTTGAGCTGTAGTTTTTCGCTTTCTGCCCCTCGTTTCTTTTTTACATGTGCGTGGACAGCTGTGAACACCTTTTTCTTTAAGCATTTCTTGACACTGGTAATTTGGTCCATGGTTTTCCTGGCATTCCATAAGCATTTTATCATTTTCTGCTCCGATTCAGTTGAATGTTTTCCTCGCCCCATTTTGATAAGTATTTGCTGTTGTTAGTATAAAGTTTTACTAAAACAGCGAAAAAAATTGCTTACTTACATGGCAAATTAAAAAATCAAAGGAAACCTGATTTGTTTCTATTTTATTTTCCACAAAATTACACGAGGTCCCAGTTCAATGTTCAAAAAGCACTGAGAAACTGAACAGACAACGAAAGCAATTTGTCAAGAAATGCAGCGTTAGACTGCAAGAGACTTAAAAGTTACGAATCGCTTTTGTTTCTATTATTTTTTCCACCAGTGTACATCCATACATATTCTTATTCTATTTACGTGTGTATATTTTTGGTTTCTTATTAATATCCTTATAATGGCGAATTAAAACATTTAAAAGAAATAAAAAATTTATATGTATTGTTTTTTCTGCTTTTCTTTACTCTCAGTCTTCACCAGACGCCCTTATTTCTCATTAGTCAATCTTATCCCTACTAAGTTCCATTTATTAGATATTAAAAATAAACGCAATCATTATAATAAAAAAACATGCAGATACACCATCATACTGAAAAGTGTACGCTTGGAATATCCCTGCAAAAAATTGTGCGACTAATCTCTAAAGAGAGTATTCCGAGATTACTCTCAATCGGGTACAATTGGGCATTAATTAGTCGCAACTAGTCTCATACGGGTACTAATGGAGGTCAATTAGTCTCGACTCATCCCTTATGGGTATAATTGGAGATCAATTAGTCCCCAACTCATCTCTAACGGGTACTATTAACGATTTAATGATATGTACGCACTTAGTCAATGAAATTTCATGTGCGGCGTTGGCACACAGATAGAGTATTCGCCTAACAAAACTGAGCAACTTGGTTCGAATCTCAGCTGGCGCAAATTTTTATTTGTATTTTTTAAAAGTGACTAGTCGCTTTTTATACCCTTTCGGGTATAAAGGTGAACAATTAGTCTCTTCATAGGACATGCTCGAACAAAAGCGATCAGTTCATTCCATATAAAGAGATCAAAAGTGGTATTAGTCGCATGCTCCTTTGCGATTGCTCCCGGAGTCATCCCGGATTAGTCCCATTTTTTGCAGGGATACTTTAACTACACGTATGCATGTATGTAATTTATATGTACATACATATCGTCGTTTAAAGTACACCTGCAAAAAATTGTGCGACTAATCTCTAAAGAGAGTATTCCGAGATTACTCTCAATCGGGTACAATTGGGCATTAATTAGTCCCAACTAGTCTCATACGGGTACTAATGGAGGTCAATTAGTCTCGACTCATCCCTTATGGGTATAATTGGAGATCAATTAGTCCCCAACCCATCTCTAACGGGTACTATTAACGATTTAATGATATGTACGCACTTAGTCAATGAAATTCCATGTGCGGCGTTGGCACACAGAGAGAGTATTCACCTAACTAAACTGAGCAACCCGGTTCGAATCTCAGCTGGTGCAAATTTTAATTTTTAATTTTGAAAAGTGACTAGTCGCTTTTTATACCCGTTTGGGTATAAAGGTGAACAATTAGTCTCTTCATAGGACATGCTCGAACAAAAGCGATCAGTTCATTCCATATAAAGAGATCAAAAGTGGTATTAGTCGCATGCTCCTTTGCGATTGCTCCCGGAGTCATCCCGGATTAGTCCCATTTTTTGCAGGGACAAAACCGCGTATCGTTATTCTGCAAAACCGCGTAACAGACATTTGCTGCCAAAAATTGATTTGCTCACTCAAGCTCTTGGCATAATCCTTATCCATTCGTCCTGAAATATCCCTGCAGGGAAAGCTACTAGTTGTGAACTAGAATTCTACCGGTTTGCGTTTCAGCCGAACTAGTTCACGTTCTATCCTTTTTCAATGTTAGCGACTGGTATTTTTAACATTGCGATGTCCTACGAGATGTCAATTGTCAGGCTATACATCAGCATCTACTAGTATAAATACTAGTAGCATCATACCAGTTGATGAGATAGTCTGCCAATTCATGCCGCGTGAAAATCATAAGTGTGCCTTTTTGCTCGGGACGCTCCAGCAGTCACAATGGCCGACAGAGCAGAGCACTCGCATGGTTAGCCTGAGGTCCCAGGTTCAAATCCTGGCGCAGGGAACATTCTTTTATTTTCTATTTTTTAATTTTATTTTTATTTTTTATTTTCTATTTTTTTATTTTATTTTTATTTTTTATAAATTTATTTTTTTGTTTATGCTGTTTATTGTAATTTTTAAATTTAATAAAAAAAATATTTTTGTTTAATTTCTTTGTTTTTATATTTCTTGCTAAATGTTGTTTTGCAATGCAATTAGATTTTCAAATTTGTTATTTATTTATATAAATTGTATAAATTATTTTATTTACTTACATTTATTTAACTTTAAAAATCTTAACCACCTCCAAGCGGCCTCGAACCTGCGATTTCAGAACCAGAACCAGTAGTCTTCACGTGACGCCACAGCCGACATTTGTAAGAAAAGCAATTAATTGCGTTTTATTTTTGGCTTTGGCAATTCAAAGGCAGATGTCGCTGATCGCCTAAGTTCTTCGAAATTGTCGAACTGGTAGGCACATACCAGTTTTTTCTAACTGGTTTGGCTTTTCACTGCAGGGATACTAGCCAGAAATGCTATTGCTTTATAAAAACGAGAACCATTTTGAAATATGAGTGTTTTTATCTCTAAAAAAAAATTTATGCAGGATTATGAGGTTTTGCATTATCTTGATACGCGGTTTTTTTTTTGTTGATACGCGGTTTTGTACTTTAAACGACGATATATATTACCACCATAATTCATATATTTGTGCATATTCCTACATTCCTTCCAACCGAAAAGCATTTGCTTGCATTACTTACATATACAAATGTACATATGTATGTATGCTGTATGCATACCCAAAACAAACGCGAAAAATATCTCCCATACAACGTCGTTGAAAATTTTTCGCGATAAGCTTTTGTGAGTGATCGCGAATGGATTATTTGCATCGGTTCTAATTTATGAGAGGCCGACATCGGCAATGCTCGGACTTCTCATATTCGAGTGAGAGGAAATTTCTTTTCTTTTTTCGATCGCGAGTGAAAAGCCGCGGAAAATTTTTTGTCGATCGCATTCCGAATGTGAGAGATGATAAATTTGTTTGCATTTTTCATTCGCGGTAAAAGAATGCAAAAATTGATTTGGAATATTATCGATCGCGATAAATCTCATAAATGAATGAAAACGAAAATGAGAATTTCCGAACCCTGGTGTAAATAATACACGAAAAAGCGGTATAACCTTTATACTGAATGGAAATGGCATATTTTTTATATTGAAAATGATATACACGCCGATCCAAAAAATACACAACATATTTTGGTGCATTTTTGACTTTTGTGCTACTTGAGTCATTTCTGAAGAACTTCGATCACAGCTGTATTATTAAATTATTAATTTTAGTTCAAGTAGTGTTTCAAATGAATTGCTTATAATTATATTAGTACCTTTTTAGTTGTCAGCTTTTGTTTTGTGGAATTTAGCTTTTTTCTAGCGGGTTTTTAAAAAAATCTGGATTTTTTTACTCGAAAAAATTGACAGCACTGGTTGGAGTACAGTTGGTTGCGCACATGATTCAATACTACAAGGCTGGATAACCTGGCAGTTGTCTCGCGACCGCATTCTGCCTTCGCCTGTGTTGTTTTCTTTTTTGATTTATAGAAGCTACCACTAAAATACAAGGAGAAATATTGTCTTTGTATAAAAAGTTCAACAAGAAACAAAAATAATGGAAATATTTTGAATTAAACCAATAATTTACATATTTCTTTGCAGAGTATCAGAGTTATTCATAATTTGTATTCAAAAAGTAGCCTTTTACAACAAGTGCAGCCGTTGCAAGTAAGTTTTCCGTGCTAGGATCCCTGTGTGTCCGTCCACGTGTGGCTGGTGCAGTCCACTCGGAACTACTTTGGTCAAGCGCAGCCGTTGCATACTTACAAGTAAATGTGAAAGTACAAATATTAATAAATATATTTTCTTGTGAAGGTCAGGATCATTTGTGTGTCCATCCAATTCGCTGGTGCAGGGATTTCTGCTACTGCAACCCTTTGTTTAGTCAAGTGCAGCTTTTGCATATTTACAAATACCACTCCATAAAAGCGAAACTGGAAATATGAATAAAGATATTTTCTTGTGCAGGTCAGGATCATTTGTGTGTCCGTCCACATTCGCTGGTGCAGGGATTTTTACTACTGCAGCCTTTTGTTTAGTCAAGTGCAGCTGTTAATGATACAATTTTTAAATGTAGCAAATATGATTAACAAGACTGATTGCAGAAAATGGTAGAAAACATTACCAAAAATTTACATTTTTAAAAAACCAAATGTAATTAAATTACCATATTGAAGATATATTTTTTAAATGTAACCAATATAATGATCAATAAGACTGATTGGATAAAAAAGTACAAAATATTACAAAAAATTTAAATTTTTAGAAAACCAAATGTAGTTAAATTAGGATACTCAAGATCTAACTTTTAAATGTAACCAATATAGAGATTAACAGGACTGATTATAGAAAATAGCTGAAAACATTACCAAAAATTTACATTTTTAAATACCAAATGTAATTAATTACGATATTGAAGACCTATTTTTTAAATGTAACCAATATAATGATTAACAAGACTGATTGGAGAAAAAAGTAAAAAATATTCCAAAAAAAATTACATTTTTAAATAACCAAATTAAATTAAATTACGATATTGAAAATATAACTTTTAAATATAACCAATATAATGATTAGCAAGACTGATTGGAGAAAATAGTAGAAAACATTACTAAAAATTTTAGATAAAAACAAGTAAGAAAGTCTAAGTTCGGGCGGAGCCGAACATTAAATACCCGGCGCAAATATTAAATATATGTTTTTCACCTTTCCGAAAGCTACCGCTACTAGGTAAGCAGTGTTGCCAGAACTTTTCAGGGCGACCGGCTAGATTGGACAAAAAAAACGGCTAAAAACGGCTAAAATGTTTCAACCAGAATTAAATTTTTTTTAAATACATAAACTACAATTAGAAAGACTAGAAAATCCATTGAATTTTTTTTGGTTAATAAATTATCGATTAAAAAGCGTAATATTTCCTACAACACCTGGAAAAGGAGGCCAACAGAGGAAAATTGGAACCTCTACAAACGTGCCCGGAATTCGGCTACTATTTCTGTACGGCTAGCTAAGAAGAACTTCTTCTGCGCAAAGCTTAACGTATCGTTGCCTCCTAAACAGCTCTGGGGAAATTTGAAAAGGTTGGGCGTGCGGTCAAGCTCAGAAATACCCTGCTCACTTGATCCCAATGAACTCAATAATTTTTTTGCTTCAAGTAGTTGCTTGACTAATTACACGTCTGCAACAAATACCACTTCTTCGTCTTCTGACCAACACACCCTCTCGAGATTTCAATTTAGTTCCGTTTGCGAGGAGGAAGTGGCCAGATGTGTATGCAGTATTAAATCTAATGCTGTGGGGAATGATGAGCTTCCGATAAAGTTTGTCAAATTAATTTTGCCTTACATTCTCGCTTGCTTTACACACATACTCAATCACTGTTTAACCACTTCGTGCTTTCCATCCAAGTGGAAAGTAGCAAATGTCACACCAATAGCCAAAAAACCTGGTGCCTCTCTGATTTGTGAATTCAGGCCCATAAGTATATTAACAGGACTTTCTAAGGTTTTTGAGATGCTTTTAGCGCAGCAAATATCTGACTTCATTCATAAAAATAAACTCCTAAACCCTCTGCAGAGTGGTTTCAGAGCTGGTCACTCCTGTTCTACTGCTGTTGTTAAAGTCTTAGACGATATACGTCAGCCATTCGATCAAGGGCATTTAACACTACTTTGTCTGCTTGATTTTTCTAAGGCTTTTGATTCTGTAAACCACAATTTATTGTGTGAAAAACTAGCTAAGTATTTCAGCTTCAGCAAAACTGCAGTAAAACTCATAGAGAGCTATTTGAGCGATAGGTTTCAAAAGGTGAAAATCGGGAATAATTGTTCTAACCTCGTGCATATATACTCTGGTGTCCCTCAGGGATCCATATTGGGCCCCCTTTTGTTTAGCATTTTCATAAATGACATTTTCAGCACCTGCACTCATGCGCGCTTACACGCCTATGCCGATGATGTGCAGCTGTATGTTTCTAATAAAATTGGATCGATTCAGGATATTTGTCTACAACTTAACGAGGACTTAAGCTCAATATTTGCATGGTCTAGGGAGAATTTACTTTGCCTCAATGCTCAAAAATCTTGTGTACACACCTATCCTCAATTAAAAATAAGTTTAATGAAAATGCCTAATAAAACGGTTCCCTGCATCTTATTCCAACGATTTCATAGTTTCAAAATCCATTCCTAATGAAATCTTAGCTGATCGTTTCGTAGTTTTTTTCCAACAATTACTTTTTTCGATCTATAAATATTTTTACTTACTTTTTTATCTTTATTTTTTTGTTAATTTAATGTCACAATGTATTTTATAATTACGAAAAAATAATAATGGAATTGAACAAGAAGTAATAATTCTATAAAATAGTATAAGAATAATAAAAAGAACGATTTAGTTTGAACCAAATAATTTATTTTAACCAAATATTGTATATTTTAATATACTATGTAAAATTTAAATATGTATGGAGGAGTATTCTACGACCGTTCTTCTTAATCTTTCTTGGTAGGAAGGATCATCTATCACGTTGATTTTGTAGCGGTTCCAAACGTTTAAGAAGTCTCTATGAACTGATTCACCTGGCTGCTCCGACCACAATCCAAATCCTTCACCATCTAAAAAATGCAAGGAATGCTCAAGATGTTCAAAAATTACGTGAATTTTCAATGTCACAGAAACTTTTGTACTGGTATAAGCCTTTTTCAATTCTTTAATGAATTTATCTAAATCCTGGCCGGGTATCGACGTAGAAAAACAACAATCCACAATTTTGTTCATAGCTTTGAAAGCAGAAATGAAAGGTGTAAGTGCAAATTTGCCTACATTTGAATAAATTTCTGGATCATCAAGTGCATCTGAATTTTGTAGAAGTTTCCTGCATGCATTTCCTTCAAAAATGTCTCCATGATAATTTTTTGCAATGATATTCAACTTCTTTGGCCACAGCAACGCCTTTGCTTTTGTAAGCAGCGGAACTAATCCGTTCCAGAACAAATGGTTAACATAGCCTTGTAAGACATGTAATTCAGGAATTGGACATTTTTCAATAACAAGTACATAATCATCTTCATTGAGGAGAGGTGAGTGAATAGTGCTATGATTTTCCATTGCAAGTCTCTTATTTTCACCTGCAAGAACAAACTGCTCATGATCATTTTTTAAATCTCCATAAGTTTTTAAACGTAAACAAGCGTTGCTAGCTTTTAAGCATTTTGATCCAGCATTGGACCCATCATCTTGCTCACTATCGGTTGAATCGTCTTCTTCATTCTCTTTCAGTTCTTTGAGTGAGATAAAACAGTACGGACATGGATACATTGAAGTGGCTGTCTGTTGACCATTAACGATGAGTAAAAGTTTAAAATCACTGAGTAACTTAAAAGGAATACAGTTGACGTTGGTTAGATTGAATAAGGCTTGTACATTTTCATAAGATTCTTTCACATCTGGTACAACTGCTAACAATATTAGTCTTTTGACACTTGTTAATTTAGCTTTTTTGGCACACGTACCACCTTCAGAATAAAGACTCCTTCTGTTTATTTCTGGGGAAGCCGGTTTATTAAATATTGTTAAGCATATTTTAAAAAAATTTTGACCTCCGTCCATCATCATTTTTACGAGTACATTGCCAGTTATACCCCTTTTCTCTGAAACGAATTCTAAAATTTCTTCTGCGTCTGCCCATACTACAGGTCTTCTAAGTTTAGTCTCTGAATTTGAAACATCAAATTCGCATACATCGCTTTTGTATATGCTATCCAGTGTTTTTGCTCTTTCGGACACATGTTTGAGATAATAAGGTGGAACAGATTTTCTACCTGCAATACTTCTTAAAAAATTCGTAATTTTGTTTATCTGTTTAGCTGAAGAGCCAGTATTGGCGTGATAATTATCTAAAGCTTCAGTAGGGAAAATAACCGGTTTTTTTTCAACTGGATTTAAAGTTACTCTTAACTTGCGGCCCATTGTACTCAAATTCAATGACGTGTTTTGATGACTAGATGTGCTACCACCGTTAAAGTCGCTAGATAAATCAATTTTTCTTTTTAATATCGAAGTAGCAACTTGCTCCTTCTGTTTTTCAGGAAGTTTTTCAACAAATTTTAACACATTGTCCCGAGATTGAGCAGGGGTAATACAAGGATGTGATTTACCTCTACCAACTTCCTGAAAACACAAATTGCCCATTGAAACAGATGGTCGTAATGTATCATTGACTTGGACTTTTTTCGGAGGATTTACATTTTTTAAACTCGCCATAAAGTCCATTTTCAGTCGTGATTCGAATCGAATCATTTTTATGGCCTTTTCCTTTCTCGATCTTTGGGTGGCCTTTATATTTCCCAGTCAAACACCGTTCCTTTCTGCGAGTTTCTTTAGGTAAAATTATATCCGCATAATTAGGCATGGATGGCAAAGTTCTTTTAGACTTTCCATTTCCGTAATCAGTCAAAGTACGACGACATGTTCCACAAATTCCGAGTGGAAATCGTGAATCAGACACTTCAAAGTTTGCATTTACATGCCTTTTTATTAGATTCTCATATTTCTCGCTGATGGTATAATTACTCTGATGATTGCTAAAAACAATTTTTTTCCACAAGGGGCACACACTTTTGACCGATTTTCGTCGTGTTTACTTCTCAAACTCATTTTTTTCCGTTATTTTACTACTAAGACTTACACGCACATACAAAATTTACGTAAAATGAAAAAAGTGACTTAAAAATAATATCGTTACTTGGGTCCGAAAAAATATTTTTAGATCGGGAAAAGTAATTGTTGAAAAAAACTGCTCAACGATCAGGTAGGATTTCATTAGGAATGGATTTTGAAACTATGAAATAGTTGGAATAAGATGCAGGGAACCGTTTTATTAGGCATTTTCATTAAACTTCTTTTTGATTGAGGATAGGTGTGATTATCTGTACTTTTTATTTTATTTCTTGCAATTTGTTTGTATCATTGTGCAAGTAAAGATTACATCTTAATGCCCTAATGTTTTCAATATAATATTAAATTAAATTAAATTAAATTAAATTAAAGATTATTTATACGTAGCTAAGCTGTACACCACTTTATTTTTGTTTAACAAAGGAAACTGTCGTTATACGTAGCTAAGCTTTACATCAGAAGTCATGTTTGTATTACTTAAATATATACAACAGAGATAAATTACAAAGTTATGGCGTTTTCTTTTCTATTAAAGAATTTTGCCTTCTTATAAATATTGGATCATTTTCAGTAGGTTGCTTTTTGTCCCGCAAAATGGCTATATTAGCTGAAAGTATGCCGGCCCGGCTGCACAATAACCATACCGAGTTTGGTACAAATCGCTAAAACGGTTAGCGAGATACATATATGTGATCATAAGTGGGCGGTGCCACGCCCATTTTCCAAAATTTTATCATAAACGTATTTCTTGGTAAAGAATTGTTGCAACCATCAATTTCGAATAAATTAGCTTTATTATTAACTGATTTATAGAGGATTTCGTATTTCTCTAAATTACCGTTATATGGGATGTGGGCGTGGTTATTGTCAGATTTTAAAAATTTTCGGCCGTTTGGTATGCTGTGCCAGGGCCAACAACTGTGCCAAGTTTGGAAGAAATGTGTGCAGCGGTTACCAAGTTATACACATGTAACCATAAGTGGGCGTGGCTACGCCCATTTTCCAAAAATTTTTAATATTCTTATTTTTCGTCTAACAATCATTGTAAATATCAATTTTGAGTGAATTATCTTCAGTAGTTACTAAAATATCGCAGTTTCTGAAAATTACCGTTATATAGGAGGTAGGCGTGGTTATTGTCCGATTTTGCCCATTTTCAATTCCATCCGTCCTACGCCGAAAGGAAGTGCACGTGCAGTTTCGTTAAGATATCTCAATTTTTACTCGAGTTATCGTGTGCACAGACGGACGGACAGGCGGACACACCGGCACCGCTTAATCGATTTCTCTTTTCATTCTGAGCATTTATGTATACATTTGTCTATATCTATCTCGATTCGTTTTGGCTGTTACAAACAACCGTTATGTGAACAAAGTTATAATGCCTTTGTGCACAAGTGCGCTCGGGTATAAAAATAATGGACATTAAAAATAACAAAAGTAGTCAAAACTGATCAAAATGTCGAACTACTGTTATTTTGTTGAACACTGTACATAGTTAAACAGAAATTTCTACTTTTCGTTTCTATGTACTTTCTTCTGCTGAACTTCCTTCTCTCAGAGAGCACTCTTCAACAAACCGACATATGCGAGCAGTGGAACCACATTTCCCGCTCATTAAGTACCGCCGCCGAAGAAGTAGTCGGATTTCAGCGAGCCCGAAAGAACAACTGGTACGATGAGGAGTGTCAGGAAGCTGCAGAGAAAAAAGATGCCGCCTACAGGGCCACGCTACTATAGGGCGCAACGCGCGCTATGTGGGACAGCTATAGGGATCTGAAGAGGGAAGCGAGACATATTTGTCGCAATAAGAAGAGAGAGGCCGAAATACGTGAGTGCGAAGAGCTTGAAATGCTGGCCGACAGGAAGAATGCCCGAAAATTTTACCAGAGAGTTAGGCGACTTACGGAAGGTTTAAAGACCGGGGCGCACTCCTGTAAGAACAATAAGGGCGACCTAATTACCCATGTTCACAACGTAGTTAAATTATGGAGGGAACACTTTTCCACGCTACTGAATGGTAGCACCACGGAAAGTTGTGGAGAAGAAGAACCCGAGCCCCCAGTCGATGATGACGGAGTCGATGTTCCTCCGCCTGACCATGACGAGGTACGAATAGCAATAACGCGGCTGAAAAACAACAAAGCTGCTGGAGCTCACAGCCTATCAGCTGAGCTATTCAAGTACGGTGGCGAGGAGTTGATAAGGTGCACGCATCAACTCTTATGCAGAATATGGTCAGATAAACGCATGCCCGACGACTGGAATTTAAGTGTGCTCTACCCAATCCACAAGAAAGGCGACCCCGCCATTCGCACCAACTACAGCGGGATCAGCCTTCAGGCGCTGGCCCAATGCAAGCTTGCTTTGCACGCCTTGCTGACTTTAATTTGCTTTGATTTTCTTCGGAAACTTGTTTGGCCGAATAGCGACTTGTAACGCTGTCAAAGTAACCAGATGTCTGGTTGAAAGTCAATGTCTGTTCACTTAACACAAATAATTATTTTCTTAGAAAACTGTAGAAAATGTATCAAAAACTTTCATATTTACTTTTAAATATCTACATTTACTAAAAAAACTATAACTTAAAATAGCGATTTGCTTGAAGAAAAGAGCTATTAGAAGTTTTTTACTCTCGTGTAAAATTTGTAAAAGTGGGCTTTGCAACTTTTTACTATAAGATAACAACGAACAATTTTTATTTCCTTTCGAATTGCTTGAATGACTTTTTTTAAATTAAGTAAGCAAATTTTTTTTTGAATTTATGTTCTTTGGACGGGAGCATACCTCTTTGTCAAAAGCGTACACAACGCTTTCAAATAAAACGTTTGCCTATTTGAAACTTTGCGGCGCTTAAAGCAAGTGAAGAAAAGCTGCCATTTGGCCAGCGTTTATACGTTTTAGTATATTCCAAATAATTTTTGACACTTCTCGCAGCGATGCAAGCAAATCAAGCCTGCATTGGGCCAGTACCTTTCTAAGCATAAGTTACAAGGCCTTTTCGAGCGTATTGTGTGAAAGACTGAAGCCCACCGTCAATGAACTCATTGGGCCTTATCAGTGTGACCTTAGGCCTGGAAAATCCACCATAGACCAGGTATTCACAATACGCCAAATCTTGGAAAAGAGCCGCGAGAAAAGTATCGAAACTCACCACCTATTTGTCGACTTCAAAGTCGCTTTCGACAGCAGTAAAAGGAGTTGCCTATACGCCGCTATGTCTGAATTTGGCATCCCCGCTAAACTGATACGGCTGTGTAAAATGACGTTGGGCAATACCACCAGCTCCATCAGAATTGCCAAAGACCTCTCCGCTACCAAACGGGGCTTCAGACAGGGCGACTCTTTTTCATGTGACTTCTTTCATCTGATGTTGGAGAAGATAATAAGGGCTGCAGAACTGAACCGCTCAAGAACAATTTACTACAAGAGCGTGCAATTGCTGGCTTATGCCGATGACATCGATATCATCGGTTTAAAAAAACATGAAGTCTGTTCTGCATTTTCCAAGTTGGATAAGGAAGCAAAGCGAATTGGTCTGGTGGTAAGCGAGGACAAGACGAAGTATCTCCTGTCATCAAAGTCAGTCAGCAAATTCACGCCTTGGTACCCACGTCACTGTTGACAATTATAATTTCGCGAAAGTAGAGAATTTCGTTTACTTGGGAACCAGCATTAACACCGATAATAATGTCAGCATGGAAATCCAACGCAGAATCACTCTTGCCAACAAGTGCTACTTTGGACTGAGTAGGCAATTCAGGAGTAAAGTCCTCTCTCGAAGTACGAAAACCACGCTCTATAAGTCACTCATCATGCCCGTGCTGGTATATGGCGCAGAAGCATGGACAATGACAACATCCGATGAGGCGGCTATTGGAGTATTCGAGAGAAAGATTTTGCGGAAGATTCATGGGCCGTTACGCGTTGGCGATGGCGAGTACGCTAGACGGTGGAACGATGAGCTATATGAGCTTTACAACGACATAGACATAGTGCAGCGAATTAAAATACAGCGGCTCCGCTGGCTTGGTCATGTCGTTCGAATGGACACCGACGCTCTGAAAGTATTCAACTCGGAACAGGGTGTCCAGATTAAAAAAAGCGCAATTTCTGAAAAAAAAATCGCCAAAAATCGCCATTTTTTTTAATGCATCGATTTAACAAATATTTTATTTTAAAAATGAGATCTCGTTATAATATAGTTTTTAAAACCAAAAACGAATATAATACCTTCTGAGGGTAATAATAAATAACACAAATCACTTATATAATAGTGATGTACAAACAATTTTCTTTAAAAATACGCATGCTTTTTAAAAACATTTGTTTCAACACATTTTGCAATAGGACTGCGCAATTATTAAATTTATTGTAACTCTTATTAATTGATTAATCGCACAATCCGCTTTTAAGCGGCACTAAACCTACAATAAGGCCAGATCAGCTATTTTCACAATTTCCAAAAATGATAGAATACAAGATTGCACATTCCCGCGGGTAATGACGTCAAGATAGCAACAAATAGGAAAGAATAATTGGAGATGGAGGAGAGAAAGAGTGTTAATCGTCAAAGCATAGAGGTCGCCATATTTACATACATATAAACATCTCTGCATACATACAAACAGTTTGCTAAAATGACGTCACACGAACAGCTGATTCTGTCAAATTCGCCAAGAACAAAGTAGCGGTACTGCTGATTGCGCCACCTGCCTCCCTACATCGTGCACAATTTCTTCAAAATCACCTATAGTGTCTGAATGATTTACAATTCTGTTGTTGCCATATATTGAGCTATTCAACCTTGATAGCATACTCTTTGACATTGGAAACGTTTTGCAGCAGAAACTATTAGCCTTCATATAACACTTTATTCGAACTATTGAATTAGGCTTTCCAATCTCATCCTATTTCGAATCTTATTTCGACAGCTGAGTGGAAGATCGGCCTATCTCGGCAGCTAGTTCGAAAGCACCCTATCTCAAAAAACTTTTCAAGAACGCCATATTTCAGAATTTTATTGAAAAATACCCTATCTCAGAATTTGGTTGAAGAACGTCCTATCTCACTTCAAAATGTATTGAAATTGTGCTGATATAGGGCGTTTTTGAATCGGCAGCTGAGATAGGGCGTTTTATAAACGAATTCTGAAATAGGGCGTTCTTGAAAAGTTTTTTTAGATAGAGCGTATTCGAGCTGTCTGCCGAGATAGGTCGATCTTCAACTCAGCAGTCGATTTTTTTGTTGAATTCATTACGGAAAAAAAGCGCTCAACAAAGCATGTGAGTGCCGCAAGGATAATAATATGAATTTACTTATATGTCCAAACATTTTATTACCTGTTGCGGTTTTCACTCCGTAAGCAATTATCCAAAATTCTTCAGAGTCGGATGGAATGGTTCTGAAAAAAGTTATCCCATGGGAAAGTCAAAAGATTTAAATTCAGACACATACATACAATTTTTTACAATTTCCAGTTCAATTGACTTACTTTTTATCCATTATAAATAGTACCACTTTCTTAAGTAAATTTTGTAAACGCAAACTCCAACGACTACAGCAATAGAAGGGTGAGCGATTAAAAAGTATTCACAGTCGCTAATTGAGCGACTAAGCGACACTCACAATAGCATCGATAATCGCTTAATAGTCGTTTATCTACTGCCAGTCGACATTTGTAAAAGGGGTGATATTTTAATAATTTTTTATTAAGATTTGTGTAAACTTTCTCCAAAACGTTCCATTCTCCGAGTGAAAGAGGTGCAGGAGATTCTCGTAATAGAACTCTAATAGATATAGATGATGCAAATAATTCAATTGAGACTTGCGCCACTTCGGTCAAATTACTGTAATTTTGGACAAGTTTTCCAGACACTTGGTTTGTGCATACAGAAATGCAATTTGCGACTAAAGGAATTACAGGGATTCAATGAAATATCAATTCGTTATAACTGCCCTTTCGCAGGAAGTTATAGCCAATGTGTTGGATGTTATTCAAAATCCACCACAAACAGAAGTCCATATATAAGTCCTTATACTCTTTGAGTGAACAGCGTAACTTGATAATTTATTATCTGACACTGAAATGGGAGATCGCAGACCTTCCGAATATTATAGGTCACGCAACCAGTTGGCTGGAAATACCACAATATATTCCACCTTCCTTAAAAACGTATGGCTGAGAAAGCTTCCCAAAAGTGTGTATATAGCATTGACAAGTTCGAATTTAAATAACGTTAACGATCTTTGACGTGATGTAATGTGCAACGATTTTCCGTCATCCCTTGTCAAATTTGGTTTGGGGGCAAACCGGTTTCGGCGTTGTGCCGTCTTCAGTATCATTTTTCGTTCTGAATAGTTTCTGTTTGTCCGTCACTATTTACAGCCGTGCTAAGTCGTCGTTGGTTCTTAGTTAGGTACGTCTCAGCGGATTATATTCTTTAGTAGCACGGTGGAGAGAATACAGAAGGTGGCGCCGATGGCAATACCGCTAATCGGGTCTCAGTGAATTTGACAGAATCAGCTGTTTCGTTGACGCCACAGTCGAGATGACAGCAGTAGTGATGTGCTGAGTCAATACTTTTAAGTATCCAATACTCTCGATACTCGGTACCGAAACATTTAGGTTTCGAATAAAAGCGCACATAGGCCAAAAATATGGAAAAAACGGTTCAGGGGAGTCTCGCCTATCAAAACCCGAATGTAGTAGCCAATAGAGCTTTTAATACTGATTCAAATGAAAGATGTATATATGTCGGTTCGAAGCCATAACACAGAGAAACACTTACTTGTTTGAAGCATTTTTGTTCCAGCTGAATCGGACGATATCATTTTTGTAGGCAGATTCTGTAACCAGTTATCGACAATTTGAGAATCGGTATCGGCTTTGTTGACGTATGATATGAAATATTTTTACGTCAACAAGTGCGATATCGATCCGAAACTTGTCGCTAACTTGGATACCGACAATTTAGCACATCACTAGACAGCAGTTTTATTTGCCGCTCTCAGTTGTCAACTCTACGGTGACATCACGCCAAAATTACTCTCACGAATTCTGCTGCAATCGGCGCAATCTTGTATTCTATCATTCTTGCCTTAGTAGAGTAGTTTTTGTTCTGTGTGAACATCCTCATGTAGAAGTCAGCTGCTCACCTCCTCTTGATTAATTGTTGCATGGATTCGCAGGTAGGTAAAAATCAGTTATTTTCTTTCTCTTGGTTTCTGTAGTTTGGACCTGCGTTCCATTGTTTATGATTGTTGTGGGTTTTCTGCCCTATTTTGCGTATAGTAGCCTGAGGGGTTCGAATAATATATCATATGCCGTGTTTATTTTTTCATTTATTACACAAGGGAACAGTTTTTGATGCATAATATTATGACTAATATACTTTCTCGGGGTGCTGATTTCAGATCTGAAGTTAGATTGTTTGTATCAGCTTTAGTTTTGAGATATAATTAAAACGCGTTTTTGAAGAAAACTCTATTTGTTATTAAGAAAACCATTAGAAAAACAACCACTTCGTCTTCTTATTTGGCGCTGTAACCGCCTAAGCGATTTTGGCCGAGTTCAACAAAGCACGCCAGTCGTTTCTTTTCTGTGCCAACTGGCGCCAATCGGAAATGCCAAGTGTAACCAAGTCCTTCTCCACCTGGTCTTTCCATCTCAGTGGGGGCCTTCCTCTTCCTCTGCTACGAGCAGCGGGTTCCGAGTTGAATACTTTCAGAGCTGGAGCGTCGCTGTCCATTCGAATGACATGGCCAAGCCAGCGGAGCCGCTGTATTTTAATTCGCTGCACTATGCCCATGTCGTTGTAAAGCTCATATAGCTCATCGTTCCACCGACTGCGGTATTCGCCTTCGCCAACGCGTAAAGGCCCGTAAATCTTCCGCAAAACCTTTCTCTCGAATACTCCAATAGCCGCCTCATCGGATGTTGTCATTGTCCATGCTTCTGCGCCATATACCAGCACGGACATGATGAGTGACTTATAGAGCGTGGTTTTCGTACTTCGAGAGAGGACTTTACTCCTGAATTGCCTACTCAGTCCAAAGTAGCACTTGATGGCAAGAGTGATTCTGCGTTGGATTTCCATGCTGGCATTACTATCGGTGTTAATGCTGGTTCCCAAGTAAACGAAATTCTCTACATTCTCGAAAATATAACTGTCAACAGTGACGTGGGTGCCAAGGCGCGAATGTGGTAATTGTTTGTTTGATGACAGGAGATACTTCGTCTTGTCCTCATTTACCACCAGACCCATTCGCTTTGCTTCCTTATCCAACTTGGAAAAAGCAGACTCACTTCGCGGTTTTTGTTACCGATGATATCGATGTCATCGGCAAGCCAGCAATCGCACGCTCTTGTAGTAAATTGTTCCTGAGCGGTTAAGCTCTTCAGCTCTTATTATCTTCTATAACATCAGATTAAAAAAGTCACATGAAAGAGAGTCGCCCTGTCTGAAGCCCCGTTTGGTAGCGAACGGCTCGAAAAGATCTTTCCCAATTCTGACGGAGCTGGTGGTATTGCTCAACGTCATTTTACACAGCCGTATCAGTTTGGCATGGATTCCAAATTCAGACATAGCGGCGTATAGGCAACTCCTTTTACTGCTGTCGAAAGCGACTTTGAAGTCGACAAATAGGTGGTGAGTGTCGATTCTTATCTCGCGGGTCTTTCCCAAGATTTGGCGTATTGTGAATACCTGGTCTATGGTGGATTTTCCAGACCTAAAGCCACACTGATAAGGCCCAATCAGTTCATTGACGGTGGGCTTCAGTCTTTCGCGCAATACGCTCGATAAGCTATGCTTAGAAGGCCGATCCCGCGGTAGTTAGCGCGAATGGCGGGGTCGCCTTTCTTGTAGATTGGCCAGAGCACACTTAAATTCCAGTCGTCGGGTTTGCGTTCATCTGACCATATTCTGCAAAAGATTTGATGCATGCACGTTATCAACTCCTCGCCACCGTACTTGAATAGCTCAGCAGACAGGCTGTCCGCTCCAGCAGCTTTGTTGTTTTTCAGTCGCGTTATTGCTATTCGTACCTTGTCATGGTCAGCGGAGGAACATCGACTCCGTCATCATCGACTGGGGGCTTGGGATCTTCTTCTCCACATCTTTCCGTGCTGCTTCAGTAGCGTGGAAAAGTGTTCCCTCCATAATTTAAGTACGCTCTGGACAT
>NW_016159329.1:0-2036 GCF_001687245.7 Rhagoletis zephyria | reverse complement strand
TTTACCCACACTTAAAAATCAAATAGCGAACACTTATTTTTTCAAGTGATTACAATTTTTATGCATTTCAATTACAAGCATATACTTTTTCGAAATTGAAGTAGTAAACTCAAGTAGTGATTACTATACAGCGCATTGCTTTTATGCATACCGATTTTGAAACTTTAAAGTGATTGCTATTGAAAATAGTGTTCATTAGTTTTTTTAGAAAAACCGAAACCGGAACGAAACCGAAACCAAAACCGAAATATATTTTGAAGAACGAAACCAAAACCGAAACCGAAACACTTGGCAAAACCGAAACCCAAACCGGAACGTTATTTTGAATCGGTTTCATTCCTTGCATATAACTCCGGCTACGCCATCCACAGTGGTTTTGCGCAGAACCAACAACAAGGTTTACAAAAAACTGCATGATTTATTAATTAACTAGTGCTCGGAAATTTTAAATCTTTATTTTAAATTAAAGTTTAATTCTTTCACTACACTTGTTTGTTAAAGTTTTTAAACTCGGCGGCACGCGTTTGTACACAAATACACAACATTATTGTACAAATAACTAAACCGTACCGTATTTCTTAAACTTCCATAAAGTTTATTAATGAGGAAACCAGCTTTTCCTGCAAATCCTGTAAAATCTACAAACCGTGAAGCATCTGGAACGCAACTTCTATTCATAAAATTCACATATGTACATACACTTCATCTTCCAACCCCAAGGGATCCGACGAATCTCGTAATTCCCTCCTTGCTTTAGCCAACTCTACTAATCTATTAGCTTCCACATCATCTTCCTCATTACTAAACCATATTTCAACTGTATCCACTTTTTTAATTTTATAATAAAAGCAATTATTTAAAAATAATGTAAATAAAACACTAAAGAAACAAGTGTAAACAAACAAACAGCTGTTTACAATTCAGTCAACCATTCTACCAATAGTACACATTTTTATCGATCAAGTTACACAACAGCAAAATAAAAGATGATCGACTCGATCGACAAATTTGTATTCTGCTGCCAGTCGACATTCGCAATAGGGGCCTTTATGTATGAATATTGCAAAATTTAGACAAATAATTTTGATAACTTAATTGTAATAGATAGTAATAATTATTGATTCCTGGGCATGGACTGCCTAACCACGGCCCCAGAAGTGGAGAACGCTATACGCGGGGAGTTAGGAGACAAGATGAATGGCCAACTTCGCGTCTCTCTCCTCGCTGTAAACTCGCGAGAACAAAGAATGGCTGTGGTGGAAATCGACGAACTGCCAGGCCGGACTCTTATTGAAAAGGGGAAGCTGCGAGTAGGTTGGATTATCTGCCGCGTCCGAGAGCGCGCGGATGTCCAAAGGTGTTTCCGCTGTCTGGGGTATGGCCACAAAAAGCCGGCATGCAAAGGCCCAGACAGAAGCAGTTCATGCTGGAAATGTGGTCAGCAGGGCCACATAGCCTCTGCGTGTAAAGAAAGCCCAAGCTGCTACCTGTGCTCGGCAGGAGATGGACAGCAAAATGCCCATCACCTGCCCGGGTCGGGAGCGTGCAAGGCCTTCAGGGATGCCCTTGCTGATGCTAAGACAAAGCTTGGGAGAATATGATTAAATTTATACAAGGCAATATGAACAGGAGTAGGGTAGCTGATGACCTGCTGGACCAATTGGTTCTTGAACAAAGAGCAGACGCTGTCATCATCAGTGAACCCTATAGAACAAAGGAAACCTGGCATGTTGACCAATCAGGCTCGGCCGCGATATGGATTGCTAACCCCAACCATCGCGCAGAGAGCAGCGGGGTCGGACGCTGCTACGTCTGGGTTAAAATGGCGCAAATCAGTGTGGTGAGCTGCTACCTGTCTCCAAACGACACAGTCCCTGTCTTCAGGGGAAAGCTCGAAGACCTTGAAGACGAATTGCGCGATATAACCGGCCACATAATTGTTGCTGGAGATTTCAACGCAAGAGGCGTGGAATGGGGTATGCCCCAAACAAACACCAGGGGAAGACTGGTCCTTGAAATGGCAGCCCGCATTGGCC
>NW_016159328.1:52471-89624 GCF_001687245.7 Rhagoletis zephyria | reverse complement strand
GGCGCACGCCACAAGTCGGAGGAGAAGCTCGGCCAGACACTAACATATGCGTAAGCGCCAATCTATTATTATTATTAATAAATGGAGCAGTCCCTCCGCTCTAACATAATGCCTGAATTGTCTTGTGGACGACGAGATGTTCAAAGCCATTCATTGTGATTGTGCAGCCTAGGCCTAATAAGGACTAATACATTTCGATTGATCCACAGGCGAAGCACTAGAACTCGGAATTCGTCCCTTAATAATAAAGGATTTGGCTAAAAATTATTCAGTCCACATTTTGTAGACTAGTCTATCGCACTAACGTGTTTCTGGGTGTGGATGCTGCCTGGAGCTATATCTGTGGCACGGTGGGTTGCCTTTTTTGAGACGATGGCCTAGCCATGTCGTCTGGCTTTGCCAAAGCCGCTTTAGCTAATGTTACAACTGGAGTTTCATTAGCTTCTGTATTTGAAGCTGACACCAGAAGTTGATGGAGTATTATCGCCCACTAGTCTTGTGACAGGACTGAGATTGCTACGCCGGCAACCAAAGGGGGACCTCGAGCCTACAACGGTGACACTGACGGCTTAAGCATAGGTTTCACTTGGCTGAATGTATTTTACTTGCCCGAGAGCAATCCGGACCTTCCTATAGAGCTTAAACTTAGAGTTTTGTTGTGTTGTCGATTATTCACGGCAGGTACCTCTCTCACGGCAAAATAGTTCGACCTTCTCCTAACCCGGTTTCAGAAATAAATAAGTAACTTGAAACCATAGATAGGCGGTGATTGATCGCACGAGCTACAAAAGAACCTGTTTAAATTTGGCAGAACTTCGCAAGCGCGATAAGCAATTGCGACTTTTTTAGGTCCCGTCAAAAGTGGTCAAATGGTTTAAGTGTCGAATAAAACAAAGAAAAAGAATGGGTTGCCATTCTGGTCTCGCGACTCAATTTAGCCTGAGTAAGGCAAGCTGTGTTGATCTGGACCGGACGGTGCTTTAATCGTTAACGAACTACCATGGTCAAAAGAGAATTCTCCAAGTAAGTAAGTATAAACGTAAGAAGTAAAAAATTACAATGAAAAATTGTGAAAATTTTGGATATCAAAACTTATAAATCAACACAAAATATTCACAATAAACTTAGTTGTATCTATTGGAGAGAGCCAAAATTGGGTAAACATTTCGAAGCTAAGAACTTTTAAAGGCTCGTATGTGGTATGTGTGGAAGCCCTTACATGTAAGCTTGGCCAACTAAACTCTGCTGTAGCTGCAGCTGGCGATCATCTGTAGTCGATGTGGCCCTTTTTTCCTATGTCTTTCTCTCTCTTCTCTGTTGTTCTGCGTGTTTTTGGCATCTCGTATTTGCTTGATCACTTGTTTTAGACTCTCTTACGCCCGCTGGTCGTATTTACTGCGCCCACATAAATGTTTAGTACGATTCTTGAAAGCGAAAGATGAAAATGAATCAACAAACAAATCGAGAGTTAGCTTAGTAAGTCTACCTACAGTTGCCAGACCAGAGCACAAAGTCGCGATGTAGGTTAGTTTTCACTTAGCCGTGGCGCTTTGCTGTATTAAAACACGTTGGAAGCGGATGATTGCTCTGACGCCGAAAATTGTTTAATTTGTATATTTTTTTTTTATATATATTTTTCAAATGCATAAATATATTGTTTAAAGAAAGTGCTTAATGCACATATTTAAATACTTGCGCGAAATTCGGGTTAAAAAAGAATTAATTACTAACTAAAGCTAAACAATGCAAATTGTATAAAAAAAACACATAATCGCGAAACCGGATGAACGACTGGTTGAATTCGCTGGAAATAAATGAAAACAAAAATAAAAACCAACAGAGCAAAAGCAGCAAAACACACGCACAGTATGTACATTAGGGTGCATCGTGCTAAATGCAAAAAAAAAATCGGCACTGTTTTTCCATTGGCATGATAAAATTTTTATAAATTAAGACTTTCGCCAAAATACATACATATTTCGGAAAAATATCCGTGAGCTGGACCAAATATGAAAATCGAATTCTTTATAAATAAAATTAGTTAAAAAAAATATTTTTTCTAAAAAATCACCTCAGATAATGGAAGTGTTTAAGCCTAAAACATTTGCATAAAAATGTTTACAAAATTTTATTAGCGGAATTAAAATAATGTGATTTTGGAGATATTTTCAAATCGGTCTAGCTCGTGTAAATCGTAAATATTTTGGCAGAAGTCTTAAAATAAACTTAATAAATTTTATTATGCCAATGGAAAACTGCAATTTTTTTTCGCGATGCACCTTAATGCACATTTGTATGTACTGTATATAGAATAAATCTGGGAGTATGTTAATCACAAAAAGCAACAAAAACAAAACGCAAAACAATCAAAGCTAGTGTCAGATAGTGTATCGGCGGTTGGCTGGCAATGACCGAGAGATAAGACTGACATTAAAGTGCGATGTTGTGCCCTAATTACTGAAAGCCTATAAACCAACTTACATGCATACATACTATACATGCAGACACTTATACATTGTGTACTTAAATACATTTGTTTATAAACTAACAAAACATAACAAAATAATAAATTACAGTGTTTTGTAGATCTAGTGCTTTTGAAAGGTAAATCCCCTGAGTGGATTTGTTAAAAAAGAAATAAAATTTTGCATGGAGTTTGAAGTAAGTAGTTAACTAGTAGTTTAGTACAAATGTACAGGTGCTTGTGCCAAACAGAAAGAACCAGATCAGAAATTAAGCCGGGTTGCTAAAATAACAAAAATTCGAAATAAAAAAACATACAAAACTAACAAAAAAACTACATAATTTTTTCACCCTTTTGGGCAGAGGATATTACTTCCTTGGCTGCTGAATGGCTATCGTTGGTGAAAAATTTAACTTTTAAGATAAAAATAGCGGTAAGTAGAGTGAAGGATAAACACCTTACAAAAATGTGGTGAAATGCGATTCAGAAAATTTGGTAATTTTATTGAAATTAAACTCCGTGTCATATTTATAAGCGCACCACATATTGATGAGTTCTAACAGTTTATTTTACAATTTTTACTTAATTTTAGTATTTTTTTTTACAAAAATATATTTATTCTCCAACGAAAACTTTATAAATCTAAGTTTTAAACTTAGTGCGATATATGTGTATAAAAATTCAACAAATGTAAGTAAAAATTTCAAGATCTTAAATTAGATTTGAAATAGTTAGGACTTTCTGTAGGTTTTTGAGTTTTGTTTCGTTTTTTTTTTTGAAATGCACAAATACCGTAAGCAAAAAGAAAATTGCTGAAAATCAATGATAAGCCGTAGCTACAAAACTGCATAAAAAAAATTCTAAAAAAGTCTGATTAAAAAATTCGAAATTTTTCTAAGGCTAGGATGTCATCGCTTAAATTCAAAATTTTGTCATAATTTTAATGCAGGTATGAAACTACGAGGTCAGTTAAATAAGTCTGTGACTCCATACATTTAGTCAAGTGTTTTTTTCATTTTTTGCACTTCTCATCCATCCATTCACGGTGCGTTAAACTAGACAACAGCGACAAATGAAACGACCGGCCTCCCTTCAAAATCTAGTTTTGAACTTTTTAGCAGTAGAGCTGGTAATACTACTTAGATTCCTTGCAAGTAGATTTAATAGAATTTTACCGCGAAGATATCGTCGGTGTTACTGCAGAAAGTACTATGTGAATTATTAACTCTGCTGCTTAAATGATCTGCCACCTGTATCTGATCGCTTCTGTAAATCAGTAATCTTCATTAGTCAAAGCGAGACAGTTTTGTCATTAGTTTATGAGAGTGTAACGATTTTTAGATGCATTCCGGTGCGGGTAACAGACCATCCATCCAAGTGCCAAGAGTACTAATTGCAGTGTCACCGACAATATGCACTTTCAAGCAAACCGAATGGAATAATTCAACTGCGGTAAGGGATATGTTGACCATGGCCGAAGGGTTCCATTCTGCGGCAGTTAGCTCTTCGTAGTCAACTGAAAATATTATAAAAGTGTAAAAATTGTGTATTTAATTAACTAATAACTAATATATACATTTACATAAATAATTATAAACTTATTTACTTGCAGACTTTTTTACGGTTCAATGACTTTACCTCACCTGACACGTGTTACTCACCATACACACTCGAACCACACTCGATAAACTTATTAAATACGTTATACGCACATGCATATGTACCTACTACATATGTATGTATGTATGTATGTATGTATGTAAAAATTCATAAATGCATAATAATTTTCTACATGCGAACTGTGTTTGTTTTTAATTGTTAAAAACAAAGATCAAAATGTGCTCTAGATATATTCGAATGAGAAAAAGGGAACATTGCACGCCGATGCTGTTGCTGATTGGAAGTGTATTTGCATTGCTTGGAATGACAGAAGCTCAATCGGAGGGTAAGTTTATGGAGTTGATTGTATATTGATTTGCTTTTAACGATTTTATGGCATATACATTTGTACATTAGGGTGGTGTAACATTTTTTTTCATGGCACCCGCAGAATTGAAGAACATCGAAATATGGGTCTCATTTTTATACCTTTCATATTCATGAAATAGTATTTGGCAAGCAAGTGTTCTTTTATAATGTATTAATCATTTGGCGGAACCGGCAAAATCGGACCACTACAAAATAAAGCTCCAATGCAACTTATTGTTTAGATATGAATTTTTTAAAATAACTCCTCCAGTTTACATTGAAAATGGCATACAAATGATTGCTCAGAGATATGGGGTTCTACTTTAAAAATCCTTCATTTGGACAGCTAAAAACAAGCACTTTCGTTAGCTATTTTCTAAATTATCATGCAAAGTCTAAAGAGAAAATCATCAAGATCGTGGGTTTATAAGCTTTCCAGCGAAATGAGTCTCCAAAGCAGCTCAGAGATTCCCACATCATGTTTCCGTGAAGGATCCATCCGTCCTATTTAGTGAACCCATTTAGACTTTACTTTATAATGTTTCTATCTTATTTTTCATAAGTTTTTCTGATATAGTATCTATTATTGGAATATGTACATATGTAAATGAGATCATATCACGTCAATATTTATGTACATATATTCTCGTTTTAGTAGGTGATCCCTGTCAAGTCAAAGGCCATCGTGGCATTTGCACTGAATCAAGCAGATGTGTGGACTTACCACTGATCATGAGTCAGTTGGGCTTAGGAATGCGTGATGTAAGTCGGTGCGGTTTTACCACGTACGAGGAGATAATTTGTTGTCCGTAAGTGATTCAGATTAGATTTTTTCTAAAACAAGCGTATTTATTTCCTTCAAATTCAACAGATTATCTCCATCTATACCTACAACAACTATTAGGACGCGTTCAGATGATCGACCAGCTGTAAGAGGTTAGTATTTATTTTGTCCCCTTAATCATATAAATATTCATTATACAGGATGATTCAATAAGACCGCATATTTTGTTTATAAATAATACCGGTGACCGTAACGGTTATGATGTTTCCAATAGTTATCATAATTTAACCGCTAAAATTGGATTTCTATTTTTGTAATCAAATTTAACTGTTATTTTAGGACTTTTATTTTTTCGATCAAGAATAATCGTTATTTTTGGGATTTTTTATTTTTGTTTTTTCAAATTTCAAATTTTTTTTAGAAAAATCAGTGCAATGTAGAATAGCAATATAGGCACCAAATGATAGAGAAAACTCTGTAAAATTAAAAAAAAAAATTATTTTTTGGTTCACAAGAGCGATAAGTGTTGAAAATGCCCCTTTTAATTAATTTTATTTTTTTAAGCTAATAAAGTTAGAAGTAGGAAATTCGAGGATGCGGTCGCCTTAAAATAAAATGTTTATAAAAATAGGTGTTGCAATATTTCAAGGATAATTTCAATACATACCAGTCCTTATGCACCAAAAATTTTTATCTGTTTTAACTCTGCACAATTTTTTCAACATTGCCCTGAATTTTTAGATATTTTTTGAAGTAATCATTTTTTTCAAAAAGTCCTTAAAAAAATCCTGTCGTCAGAGAGAAAAATAAAAATGCAGTTTTACTATATTTGGCCCTTGGTTTCGCGAATGTATTGATTTTTTGCGTGTAAAATTGACTCTCGCACAGTGTTATATATTACCTTTATTTTTAGTTTTAATTTTTTAGATCATAAAAGATTTAAATCGGTCATTAAAACGCAATCTCCATCATAATGGGTAAAAATGATCGAAAAAAATGTCAGTCCAAAATAACCATTATTTTTGATAAAAAAAAATAGCGATTATTTTTGATCGAAAAAATAAAAATATAAATTTGACATTGTTTTTGATCGAAAAATAAAGATCTGGATATTCAAGGGTTATTTTTGGTCCCAAAATATAACACAGCCAAATTTTGTCGAAATGATTTTGTTTTATTTCATCCTGTGTCTTAGTCTATGGCATTTATGTATGAAACAGAATATCCGTTAAATGCCTACCACCATCCATTTAGCAAAACAGAATGCGCATATTTAAATTTTCCTTGCCCTTTTTGGCATACTTCGGTCAGCCCGGGTACTATCTCGGGTTTATTGGCATAGACAAATTACGGTCACGCAGCCCCAGAAAAAGAAGTCCAATAGTGTCAAATCTAAAGATCTCGGTGGCCATTTGACCTCGTTGTTTCGTGAGATAACGCATTCTGGGAGTAAAAATTGTCTGGAAAAAAGTAGCACAAAATTAACATACGACGAATAATTGCTGTCTGCATCACGCTTGAATCTCTCTATATGTGTATGTATTATATCCTGCTTACCGCGCTTTATCTCTCTCCCTCTCTCGTTCAATTGTTAAGCCTGCGCTGAAATCGATGCTGAGTTACAGCCTCTCCTGACACCACACATTCTAGGCGGAACACCCGTTGAACTTGGCGAATATCCGCATATGGTGGCGATTGGACTGAGCACTACAGATGATGATATCGAATACAATTGTGGTGGTACTTTGATTGCGAAACGTTTCGTTTTGACTGCGGCTCATTGTTTGGTGACGCGTCAGAAACCGGTAACGGTGCGTATGGGGGTAGTGAATTTTACTGATACTGAACAAATGAAGGACGTTGTAGAGATTCGAATCAAGGTAAACTCTGTACTATTATACATACTAAACAAATACTAACTACTACTTTGCCGCAGAAAATTCACGTGCATCCGGAGTACTCGAGCGCCAGCGTATACAACGACATTGGATTGCTTGAATTGGAATCAGATGTCGTTTACACAACCAATGTATATCCGACGTGTCTTTATACCGAACCAGAAGATCCGTCAGCCAGCTCTGTACTTTATGTCTCCGGTTGGGGTGTAATCAATAAGAGAAGTAAGTTTTGTCTTAATGTTTCTAAGTTGGAAACCATTTAGTATACAATATATTGCCTTTTTCTTTCCTTGCAGCTCGTGAAAAGTCCAATATTTTGCTTAAAGCACGCCAGACTATCGTCGAAAATCAAAGATGTAATGAAAGCTATGTGGACAATGGCTTGACACGTAGAATCAGCGTTGGCATTATAAGCAGTCAGATGTGTGCTCATGATCCTGGCCTAACCAAGGATGCCTGCCAGGGTGATTCGGGTGGTCCATTGATTTTGGTAGTGGATGAGGCGTTGAGTAAATTTCGTGTGGTTGGCGTGATTTCGGCTGGCTTCAGTTGCGGTAGCACCACTCCTGGCCTTTATACGCGTGTGTCTGCATTTCTCGACTATATTGAGAGTGTCGCTTGGCCCAGTGGTTGAATTTGTTGCCATATACTTATGTATGTATTTCAGGGTTGATTGAATAAGTAGTAGAAGATAAGATGACTATGGACCACCGAATTTCATGCTTAAAGGACTGAATTGTTAATTAATATGAGACCTTAATTTAAGCTTGATTGAATAAAAATATTATAAAGTAATTAAATTAAGGACCGTACTACACTCTTAACTTTTGTGGTTATGTAGTTTTAATTTTTTATGCTACCGAAATTATCCTTCTCCAAGCCGTACAAGGTAAGGGTTTATAGAAGGGACTGCTGTGGAACGTTAATATCAAGTGAGTGACGAAGGGTACCAAGTATGGCAGGCGTACTTGGATCAAGAATTTAGAAAAGTCGGCAAATGGGCACATACCCAACCAAGTCTGTGTTTGCGAATGTCTTCGTAGAAGGACAAACGAGGCCAGAATATATATTAAGTCGGTTAGTCAGTCAGACTTAAAAACCGTAAAACTGTTTTAAATAACCTGGGAGACTAAATTAGAGTAACGATGTAGTGGGCTTCTGGACATGAAGGATTTGAAGGCAACGAAAGGGCTGAGAGTCTCACAAAACTTCGAGCCCACTGCAGAGCTATTTAAGATCTGGGAAAAGTCTTAGATTGCTAAAAGTTTGCCACGTGTCATATTCTTCAGTCAAAGTGAAAGTAAATGAGAAAGGAAAGGATACCGAAAAATTGACTGAAATTTAAACCAAATTTGGTGGGTTTTTGGTCCATCTCAGAGCTTTGCCGCCTTTTCAAAGTAAATTCTGGAACAAAGAATTCAAAAATAAAAATTTTGCGCTTACTACAGCTTTGGTCGTTTTCTGGGTTTCATCTTAACAGGCAAGAGGAGCCGCGGTCTTAAAGATCTCTTGTATCCCTACGATCAGTACCAAATTCTGCAAACCTTTGGATTTGTAGTGCATTTGACTTTGTCTATATTATCCATGGAATATGTTTGGAAGATACTGGATGCGAAAAGCGTAAAGAGCCGAACTGAATCCCAAACCAGCTTTGAGGTGACCTCGCTTGATTTTAAGGCGAGGAGTAGCTCCCCGTTATCGGAGGGAAAGTAGACGCCTTCTGGTGTTCGAACACCATGGTCCCTCTTGAAACCGTCAATGTACTACATATAGCTACATTTCCGGTCTTTTGATCGTTCAATGTCCCAAGAAAACGAACTTAAAGTTTTGTGTGCAGTTATACCTCGGAAGACGTGTACTTATACATATGTAGAAAGGTCCACGAAGCAAATGCGTGTGTGAATGCGTGTATGTACTAGTTTCTTATGATTTACATTGCTCCCTGCAATGGGTCTTGCTGTAAACAGTAGAGCATATTCCTTGATTATGAGGTGCATACTAGACAGATTAATAAGCTGCTTGCTATTCTTATTGCACTAGTGGTGATGACGCAGGGAAGTCGTTGACCTTTATTTCTATTATTTTCCACCGTTACAATTTAGGTCTGATGGCGCAGTTCCTCTCTATAAGCTTTCGGCCTTCTAAATTATTCCATGGCATGAAATGCAATAGATACGCAATCACCTATTCGTGGCTTGCCTCTCTATTGGTTCTCTGAGGTCTGAACATTTATGGAAACTAGAATCTTGATGAATTGTCAGAGGTCCGGGCATTTATTGATGAATCCAGAGCAAAGACATTTATTATTTCCTCGAACTATTCAAAAGATAAATTAGAGAGAATTATATATAATTCAGACAAAAGGCTGAAGCAAAATGGGACAGTACTCCAAATCTGCAAACTAGCAAAGCACATCAGGTCGAAGTATTACAAATCCAAAACGAAAAACGTATTAATCAGCTGAAGTATGAACATACATACCCGGTTTTGAAGACGGGACTGAAATGTGTCTGCTGTAAAAAATCCAATGTCGGAGCTGCAATTTCAAAGCTTTGTTGGTTGTTCGGCATTAATAAGTGCCGGTTTAATAGCTAAAAAAGACAACAAGAAAATATTAGTTGGTTATGTCTCCTCCTCTGATGAACTTTTTTGTCATAACAGGAGCTGCAAAATTTCTGGCTTTTCTTCAGAAGTCGTTTGGAGAAACCCTAACCTCTCCGCGTACCTCGGCACCCGTACCCAGTGAAGAGCGAATTGCTCAACTATCTGCTGAAATCCGCTACGATTTTTTAATTGCATGTGACTGAGTCAAGTGCTTTGAGTGCCGCCTGACTATCTGAGTAGATGCAGAGTACTATGACTTCTCTTGTGCGTACTCGTAAATATTCAACCGTCTGCTGTCTCGCAACAACTCAGTTTGATCGGGTAGGCGGAATAATTTTTTCAGCCCCAACTGTGAGACTCAACTCCTACATTGTTGTTCAGTTTTGAACCGTTCAATGGGTTTATATAACTTTTGCCTAGAAACCTCATTCTGATCATCATTTTAGATCATCCGGAGTTATTTGCCTTTGCTGCTACTGAAAAACTAGGAGGCAGTCCATGGAAGTTCATGTTCCTTTTTCTAAAGCCTGTCGCACGGAAATACTCCTATCGGCGCCTGTTGGGACGGGGCATTCCCCACCCTTCTACCAGGCTCAAATTTATTTTAGAGTGGTCTAGAGTGGCCGGAATCTGCTACAGGGAATGTTAACCCTCAGGAGATTTGGCATTACCCAAAGTTGGCATGGTTGACCAAAGATGCAAAGAGAGTTCACGCCGGTCAAGCGGAGAGGACGTAACCGATACTAAATGTTGATGTGAGAACGGCCAGGCAGCCGCGGGGTTTATGCGAGTAGCCCAAACGCTCGTTCGCCATTCAAATAATTTTTAATTAAAAAAATAAAGAAAACAAATACCATTCCAATTCTACCGCCTGTTGTGTAGTTATGCTTTAGAAAGAAATGCCTGATACTGCACTTTGGAGGAAAGTGAATGGATTTCCCCACACTAATCCATCAACGACAATTGCTTTGGATATTCCATAATGAATCACTGCGACGATGAGAATATATAAATACTTTACGAAGAGAGCTGCCTATTTGAGCTTGATTTAGGCTGTGGATACTTTCTTATACATACATATGTATGTATGCTATGTATGCACTTATGATGAATATAAGCAGTGAAGCGTACATACAAACACGAAGAGCATGCGAAACGTTTTGTTCCATTCAAGATGAGTAGATAACAAGCAAGTTAACAAGTTTGAAACGAAAACAATAAACGCTTTATGCAACACATACATACGTACGAAAGAGCAGAGTTGCCAGTACGTGACTTGAAGGTTATTTTGAAGTGTAAAAGCGATCATCACTAAAAATTTCATATTTTGTACATATCTAGTTTTTCTCTAAAAATACTTGTGTTAAAATTTGAAAGTAGTAGGCGGTAAATAATCTGGCTCCTCAGGCTGGGTCTTACATAGAGTTATTGTGGTTCTGACTTCTCTAAAGAGACCAACAAAATCATAATTGTCTGATGGAAAAGAGTCAGGACCAATGGCGGATGCATATGAAATTCCAGACAAGCTGCATTAATTTTTGCGCTGTCTAGTGATAGATGACAATACCGTATCTTTTTATAAATTCTGGGAGATTCAGTTTAACAAGATCCATCAGGATAATCAAATCCAAGCGTGCTCAAGATTGCTTTGACACGCATTAAAATGGTTCAGTGAGAAACCTGCTAACACTGTTTTTTGGAACTACATAGGCCACCATGGGGTCCAAAGTAACGAAGTCGCCGACTAGTTGGGTTCGGATACTGGAACCCTATTTTGAGATCCCTAGTTACTGAGTGGACTTAGACAGAACGCAATCAGTACTTGGGAGCAGTAGGGAGCCTTAAGGGAAGGATATTATTCTTTTTAGTTTAACTTACACATATTACTATTACTTTTTCAGATGCACCACACCGGTGTCAGCACTACGTCAGGATGATTGGTTCTACCCTGATAACGACGAAACAGCAGAATATATTCTATCTATGTGCCTGACCTCACCCAGCCAAAGATCAGTTCAATTTCATTCGTCTATGAACAGCCAGCCCACCCATAATAGGTACTTCCATAACTAAGGTCATTTTAGGACTCTTTAGGGAGGCCGAAGGCAGTGTCTCTTATTCTGACGTCTAAAAAAAGCAAGACCCGAATAAGGAAGGCTACAACCTCAACAAGCAGCCAGTGACTTTTATATTCGACTCTCTATTCTGCTCTCAGAAAATGCATCTAAACAAATCAATACTCGCGAGAAATACGGCCGAATTTGTAATTTTCAGCATATCGCCGGCGAGAAAGGAATTGGATTGAACGTTACGCTTAACGCTACGTATACGTGGCCAAGCTGCGATTGGGAAGAATGCGAGCCGTTTATCAGAGCTACCGGAACCAATATTTACTAAGGCTTCGACGCCGAATCTATTCAGTACCCGCTGCTGGTGGTAGGACAAAAAGGCGCGCCTTCTTAACGTTGGAAAAACCAGGTCGATGAGGGTCTAGATTCTATTAGGCCTAAATTAGCAAGAATAAGCAAATCTAAATAGGAGGACTTGCAAATATTACTCTTTTGTATAGGGACTATCCTTATCTAAAGGATTTACTCTTGGAAGTGAAATTTCTTTTGGCTCTAATTCGAAAGTCCAATGAAACGGAAAAGCGAAAGAAGAAGAGAGGGGAGGGCGGGGTGGTTGGTTACGATTAAGATTAAAATGAGTACTAAGACTAAAGATTTACATTAAGATTCACTACTACGATTGAGATTCAGTTTGAAGTTGAGATAAAATAAGAATACAATTAAAACTAAGATTAAGTAAGCGGTTAAGGTTAATATTAAGATTAAAATTAATAATAAGAGTAAGATTAAAATTAAGCTTAAGATTAGGAATAAGTATAAAATTTGGATTAAAATTAATGTTAAGATTTAGATTGATATCAAGATTGTGATTAAGATTAAAATTAAGATTACGATTAAAATTAAGATTATGGTCAAGATTAAGATTAAGATCAATACTAGGACTGAGGCCGAATGTTTAGGCCTAAAGGCTAAACCAAATACTTAAAAGGGTGAACCACCCTAACGTTGAATTTTATAAATGTGCAACGGATGCACATATACATAGACAGCCTGATTAAGGCGAAGCCGTTAGCATGTACAAATATTAGTTTACCGCTTGAATATCAAACTTCGTTAAGTTTCCCCTCCAAACAGTTTGCTGCTTGGAGGTCAAACTTAACTTCGCAAGAATTAGCGCGGGCACTTCTAGCGAGAACTCAAGGATCAACGGACGTCTGCCAGCCATCACTCCTGCGCACTTATCAAGGTAACATTGTAACCTAGCTTTAACCTTAGTACATATATATTGAATAAACCGCCACATACCAATTTATATGAAGTATACTAAAACTTGGCCTTTTTATTTTTTCCTGTTTTTCAAATAAAAACACTGGTGATTTATTGGAGTTGCCAAACCACATAATCGCCACGGTTTTTCCATGGTCCTTCGAGCCGAGCTAAAGATTAAGATTAAGATTGTGTATGAGGTTATGATTAAAATAAAGATTAAGAGTAAGATTCAGATTAGGATTCAGGTTAAGGTAAAGATTAAGATTAATTAACTGTTACTTATCAGTTAACGATTTTAACCCTTCCCTTTCATTTTAATATTTTATACGCAGAAATATTGTCGTTCTAAGCGAAATATTGTCGCTCTAACCCTTTTATTTTGTCTCTTATTAAACAGCACCTTGGCAACTTCAACAGTTCTGGCTCATCAATCAAAGATGCTTGCCGGCGCGAGAGCTTAGCTTTAAACTTTTTCTATCGGGTAAACAAAGAAAACGTTTCAAGCGTGCAAAGCGAGAGAGCGTCTCACTCAAAGCAAATGAACTTGACAAATTCTTCGACTTTTGAAAACTGGTTTTTAATCAATACGCGCATTGTATTCGCATGCAGTTAGTTGGCATTAGTATCTGCTGTGCGCATATAATATCTGCTCAGTTAATTTACTGCTGCCGGTGTCTTCGGTGAGCTAAACAAATTAAGCGCGGAAAGTGTTGAGAAGCAAGACTTACGCTAAGAACGGCTTGATACTTTTAAAGAAAATAAGTGCAAAAAAATGATGAAGTGTTTGAACTTAAGTGTGGTGCTTATCCTCCTGGCAGCTTTGTGCACAGCTGAGGATCACAATCCACCAGAAATTATTTTATATGGTAAGTGAAAAGCAAAGGTCCAAAAAATGGAAATGAAAGAAAAATTTCAAATAATTTTGTATGATCATTTCTTCTCTCCCAGAGGGTGATGCCTGCGTAACCAGCAACTATGATGGCAAATGTTTGATTGAGAAACAATGTCCTAATTTAGAGACAATTATGACTCATAGAGGCTTATACGCCAGAGATGTAGGGCACTGTGGCTATACAGTTTACGAGGAAATTATTTGTTGCCCGTAAGTTGTGTGTTTTTTTTTTGTTTTGCAGGCTATTCTTCTTTTAACAAGCTATGTTAATATTCTAATTTCATTCTTATTTTCTTTGTTACTTTCTTTCCAGTGAAGATATTATAGATCGCCCGCTGTCGAGAAAATATTTTCATTCCAGCGAAACTGTACGGACAACCATTACATTAATTATCACCTCGACGCAAATAGTGCAAACTGAGAAAATCGGTGAAGAATTAGTGTTTAGTAATTTCTCTATGAACGCCAATGAACATTAAGTATGTAATTAGTATTAGCATCACATTTCGTAAAGTAAACACTTATTCACATACATACATACTTACATACATACATACGAACAAATCGAACTATTCGTAATGTAATGTAGGGGCCCTGTGTGGGGTTTTCACAATAGCTTCATTAGACCGTTAAATTTTCTCATAGTGATCATCAAATTTAAACGAAACTACTCTACGTTTAGCTCCTAATTATAAGTTTAGCTTTAAGATATCTGTTTCTAGGCTTCTAGTTTTCGATTTAATAGCGTGACACACAATAAAGTTTAGATAATTATATTATATCTATAATATATTATTTCATTCGTAGGAAAGAAAACGTGTACTATTACTTATTTATGTACATTAGTGTGGGTCAATTTGTTCTTAAGGAATATCACCGACTTTGTTTCGGTGACTAAAGCATTATACTGGCAATTCTGAACAAAAAAGTTCATGAAAGCATTGCTCTAAATTAGATTTCGAGCCTTCTTATTTTTAATTTTTGTTGTTGATTCTTAAGCAATTTATTTTATATTTTTTGTAAAATTTATATTTTTTAAAAAACTGTATTTGTGGCATTTTTGAGGTAAGGATATCTCAAAATCCTTACGTGCCAGAGCAATTATGTGGACAGATTTGAACTTACTACCACAAAATCTACAAAAAATGTGTTTTACTGAGGTGGTAAAAAAGTTAAAAATTTGTCGAACTGTGTAATCCAAGATTTCTTAAATATCTTTCGTTTATATACAAACTTTCGACAAACTTCTACAAAAAAAAAAAATTCATTAAATTGATGTCGCTTAAAAAAATTAAATTGGTTATGGATTAGCAACTAAAATTAAAAATAAGCAGGCCACATCTGTCGCGGAAACAAAGAAGAGAAACAATTTGACCTGCCCTAATGTACATATAAGTATGTTTGTATGTAAATCTCATAGTTAATTTACGGAGATTAGGATTTCTATAGAAATGCGTTTTAAAGCGTAGTGTTGTGCAAAATAAGATTATTACAAGCTTCCATATAGTAAGAGTATAACGAATGTGTTTATTTGCATCTAATTATGTATGCATGTACTTGCATTGAATTGATTGCAAATTTGACCCTCTCGAACCTAGAGCCCATAAGTTTAGAATTAATGATCTGCAAAGCGGTTTTTTGAAGTGAAACTTCTTTGCGTTCGGTTGGGAGTGAGTGCACACGTCGATGTACGGAAAAAGCGACACACTCGTTAGGATCTAATTGCAAAGGAAGAAGCCATAATAATAGAGAACAGCTGTTCCTGAAAATCCTGTAAAACCTGCAAATCGTGAAGCATCTGGAACGAACCTATAATATGCTTTCAACTGGTCAATCAAGCATCAATCGAAACGAATTTAAAATATTGTCAAGTTTAGCACGCAGTTATTTTTCGCCTCCACCAGCAAGTGTTCCGAGCGAGCGGTTATTTAGTTGTGCAGGTTTGATTTACGATCCTTTCATAAACACGCTGGAAACTGAAAAGGCAGCAACATTACTTTTTATTAAATATAATGCTCCAATTTTTTAATTGAAGTATTAAATAAAAAACCTTAATGACCTAAAAAATTTCTTAAAAATACTTGACATCCGCATTCGCATCCGCGGGCGTTTAAAATTCCACGTTCGCAACATCTCTAATCGGTTTTAATTTAAGCAAAATTAAAGTATGATTTTTCGGTATTGATAAAAGAGCAGTACTCATTTTTAGTATTTCACGAGAAGTTGGCATATTTCATTACCAAATGATTTGAGAGACTCAAAGTCAAATGATGGAATGGGGGAAAATTCGGACCAAGACTTAACACAGTTTTCAATTAGGGTGACGCGGAAACAATGGTGGCACTTTGTATCTCGATAATTCTCGATAGCTCGATACATTTTAAAAACTTTATGAATTTAGATAATTCGATCAGTATTGATAGCTCAATAAATTTCAAAGACTCTAATTTCCGATAAGTCTATAAAATTCGATAACTCTTTAAATTTGGATAGCTATCGATGAATTTAGATATCTCGATATATATCGATAGCGCGAGTTTAATAGCTCGATAAATGTCCATATCTATGGACCAATTTCGATAACTCGATACACTCTGGAAACTCGATAAAATTCGATACACAGTGCTGAATTCACGTGAATTTAGAAGTTGCGATAACCCGATATTCTTTGAAAATTCCGACAACTTTGATTCCATAAACTGAAAAATTTCCATAACTACCAACCAATTTCGATAAATAAATAAATATAGATAACTCGATAATTTAAAGAACTCGACACATGAAGGCAACTCGAAAAATTTCGTTAACCCGATAAACTTCGTTAACTCTATAAATTTTATAAATATTTCAATAACTATCTTATAAAAAAAAATTTCATTACGTTGTAAAATTTCGATAATCTGACAAATTTTTATAACTCGATAACTTTCGGTACATTTCGACAACTCAACTTTAGCGTCTCGATTAATTTCGATAACTCAGCAAACATTGTTAAATTGCAATAACTCGATACATTCCGATAACTTTATAAACATGGATGATCTGAAAAATTTTGATAACTATAAACGACGGTGATAAGAAACTGGATAACTTTCTAGAGCTAAATTTCTGATCTGATGACTGAATATATTTCGATTCTTATCGAAATATTACAATGCATTTTCGTACACTTTCAGCCACCCTAAGTCACCACTCAGACAAGTCAAGTCGTGCTTTCAAGTCTGCTCTTTCGTAGGCGAAGTAGGAAGGAGTATGGATACATCCATACCGTCGATTCGTTTTAAGTTTTCTTGCCTTATTTGACCTTCACGTTGATTCCCATTTAAAGAACCAAGGACTTGAATTCAATAAAAAATGATTCAAGACTTGACATGTCTGCGTGGCACCTTAAAGCATGATCAGGCTAGACTGACGCATAAACCCGACAATTCGTCTGGATTTTTTCAGAACTGCGCTTGATGAAGTTTGTTTGAGTTATTCAAATACAAATCATTGAAATATACATAATACAAAAACCTTTAAATTTTGAAAAAAAAAAAATTAAAATTCTTTTTCCTCACTCCTGAAATAGTCAATTTGCCATGCTATACCGCATACCGATTGTCAGTGTTGCCTTTCACAATTCCGCCTATACCAATTTTATTTCTACGCTGCTGTCGGCAAAGTTGAAGCAACATGTGGTTACATGCCACCACACTTAGCCGGCTCCATTGGGGATAACATACATATACACATACATACATACATACAATGGCACAAACGAGTGGTTTTTCTGCTATTTTTTGTTGGCTGCTTTGTTAAAGTAATTCGTAAACAAAAACAGGGAGCACGCTTTAGCGCCTTGGTGTATGCTATGCAATGGGCAAAATTTCTCTAAAACATTGAGCTTAAAGCTCCACTAAGGTGACCAGCTGTAGCATAAACTCTTATAGGCGGTAAATGAAAAGCTCCTCATAGTTATTTTTATACATTGAACGCAGAAATATTTAACTTCAGTTGATGTCGGCATTCGGTAGTTGATAGACGTGCGCTAGCAAAACTAAGTAGTAAGGGTAACGGAAATTGTGGTTAGCAGTTGTTTTTTTTTTTGAAATAGTAAGTGATTTGAAAATGTAACTAAAATTAAAAAAAAACAAGCCAATATAAAGGAATGATATACATAATTACATACATACATATTTTTGTATGAAAAAAAAAAATAAAAAATTTGTGACAGTAGGTCTAATAATTAAAAATATAAGTGGAACAGTAAAAAAATTATGTGCATAAAATTTAGAGTTTATTGAAAAAAAACACAACGCATAGTTTCAAAAATCGCCAAGTGCAACAATTTCTTGATATGTGTGTGTATGCGTATACGTATTTGTGTATGGAAAACCCTTAAAAATATAAAAAATTCAGCAGTAAATTAAAGTGTTTCATGTCAAACCAATTTACATACTTAAGTAAAAGTGTATGTATGTATATTTAAAATATTCATGAAAATTTGCGACTAAAAAATTTTGCTCTACATTCCAAGTGCGCCCACAAATTGCCAGTGCAAACTCTCACATATGTGTGCATGGCTGCATGCCCAGTTAATTGCATTTACTGAGCACAAAACCCCAAAGCAAAGTGCAGTGCAAATATTTGAAATTTACTGCATGTGACATGATATCGCTGCGGCCGACCCCCTTTTTCGCTTAAATAGCCTACATTTGGGAGCCAAAAGCCAAATTGTAACTGAAATAAACATTAGTACTGCAGCAGTGTGCCCATTTCAAGCGTCAGAGTGTCAAAGTGTCTGCGAGTCAACGGAGAAACAAAAAAACAAAAAAAAAAAAACCAATCGTGGCAGTGTGTGACATTTGAAAGGGCGATAAGCGTCGTCCGACTGTCGATCTATATGTGTATGTATATACCTAAATACAAACAAACGAGTATGTACTACGACGAGTAGCAGTAATTGTCAAACAATTTGACAGTCGGAACTACTGCACCTGTTTGGCATACATATTTAATGCTAGTATTGGACTGTCGTCGCACATTTACATGTATGTACATGTATGCGCACGTATTACTACGCTTGCCTTCGGCTGCCTTGGTTTTAACACACCCACCACAATTGCGATTGCTGTTATCGGCGGCCTAAAAGTGGGCCTGCAGGATTACACGAGTGTCAGGCCGTAAGTGTTGCGAGTCGCTGCAGGCTAGTTGCTCCGATTAGTTGCTGTAACAACGGTTCACTTAGGGAGAATATGTATGTACATATGTATGTGGTGGACTCTGTGAAGTGAGGCAGTGCGGCGCGTAATTTGTGAACTGTTGGCAGTTGAGTGCGAAAAGTAAGTTACAATTTCAAATTTAAATTACATGGATTATGTGGAGGCTGTGGGTGGAACTAATTGTGTGTTCATATAAATGTGCTTGAGGAAGTGAACTTAAGTGTATACTTGTATGTGTTATATGTGAAAAAATGAGGCCACACTATTTTACCCTTTCCTGCCGATGGTGGCCATATGGATACTAATCTTTATTTTCCTAATTCGGGACTGCGGGCTAGTCAGTAGCAGGTGTGGGTAAAAATGAATATTTATTAGAAATATATGTAGTATATTTATTTGATATTCGAAACATAAAAAGGCCTTAAAACTATAAACTTTTAAGAATATTTTAACTAAAATTCAAAATATTTTTTCCTAGGTCAAAAAGTTCGGGGAGCGAAGGGTTAAATACATGACTTTTGTGAAATAGTTTGAGTTCGCACGTTCATCGAGAATCAAGTTTGAAAATAAATTTTTATTTGGAATTTTTATGAAAAATTAAAAAAATTACAAAAATAAATTAAAAAATAATAAATTAAAAATAATAATAATTAAATTTAATTTCTATATTATATGTTTTAGATAACAGTTATTGAAGACTTTTATTTATAGAAGTCATCAATAAAAATCAGTCAGTGGCTTTTACTTTTAAAAGTAATCAATTTAAATCATCCGTAAAGTCATTAAAATTTTTCGCAGTTAAGAAGGTGTTAAGAAACAAAAGTTTACTATTTACGACTTTTACATCTTATAAGTATGATTTAAGAAAATAAAGGTCAGTGAGTGATTTTTATTTATGACTTTTATAAATAAAAGTCTTCGATAACTGTTAGCTAAGACATATAATTTAAAAATCAAAAATAACTGTTATTTGCAGATTATTTGGATAAAAATCAAATTTTATTGTTAGTCTGGATTTATAAAATAAAAGTCAGAAATAATGAGTAATTAAATATAAGTCAAAAATAATTGTTAAAGAGTGATTTTTTTAATCGTAAAGTTGTAACTGTTACGGTCCCTGCGTACCACTGATCAGAACTGCCAGGGTAAACCGCCGCTGCACAGTGGTCCAAACCTGGAATTTACTGTTCGAAATAGTCCAGAGCATGCATTTTTCAACCGGTTTGAAAATATTCCAAAATTTCCCTCCCGTATAAAAGTAATTTACACAGAGAACTTTTCACAATGTATGCAAAGCTTTAGTTCCAATTTCTTTTCACTAATTTTTTATAAAAAACATAGCTCATATTACAAAAAAAAAAACAAAAAAAATAAAATGTCTAAATTTTATGCAGAACTTAGAAAAATTCAATGAATTTGCAACTTTTTAAGTAGATTTTCTAGAAAGAATTTGTGTATGCAGTTTTGTAGCCCATTAAATTTTAGTGCAATAACAGTTCCAAGTTGCTAAAAAATCGCGTTGATTTTTGGCATTTTCGCATTCTGAAATGTTCTTTGTGCCAATACTTTTGTACGTATGTGTATGAAAATTAAAACTGTTAAAATTAAGAAATCCATTTTACGAATTGTGCGGGTTCTTCGTCATGTGTACTTGCAACGATCCTGTTTGTTTTCGTTTTTCCAATAAATCACTTTTCAAGCGTAAGGGCGAGTCATTTTCGAGTGTTTTTTTTATCGCCTAAGCGATTAATCAATTTTTAATCATCAAAGGTGATCGAGGTGATTTTTATTAATCTTCCAAATGCTGGTGTGTGGGTAGTTGTGTTCTGAAACTATCGATGGCACTAACGATACTATCGATGGTTTTTGACTATCGTACCACCATCGATAGTTTTTATTTTTCTTGTATTATTGTTTTAAAGCTTATTGTCAACTTGCATTTGAGACAACCTGGCCGCATCTTTTAATAAAAGATAGTTCGGCAGCGTAAATTTACCAGCATTTGCTTTGATAAGTGAAAAAGAGGATAGATTCGTAAAAAGAACTAAATAAGGATAATATCTGATATTAAATAAAATACTTAAATAGTTCTAAAAAAATTCAAATTGTTTTAATTAGCAACGCATATTTCTAATTCGTATGAAGCTTTGCTTTGCTTTAAACACGTAATATGTTTTATTAAAAGTTTCGCAAAATTCTTGAAAAAAAGGCTGCGAGAAGTTTCTTCCTCACCTGTAAAATTTCTAGAAATGGTCTTAGCAACTTTTCACTCTAAGCAAGCGATTTACTGATTTTGTAAGAAATAAGCCAAGCGCAATATAAAGCCAAATTGTAAGTTTAAAAAACTATCGATAGTTATCGATGGTTTCTGAAGAACTATCGCCGCACCACTAGTGGGTAGGTATAAAAGATGCTTTTTTAGGGGAGAAAAGACATACTTGCTGCAGAATTCCAAGTGGATTGTGTTCTCTCATTTGCACTAGTTTTCGCACATCAACGGTAAGAGGCAAGATTTAATTTCTTTTGCTAATTTTGCAATGTTTTTATTCTACAATAGGGGAAAAATTTATTTTTGCAGGAGCCTTCCTTTTGTAGTAAACCGGGACATATTTTTTTTAAATAAACTTTGGTAGGTTTAAAATAAATCTTGCTATTTTGGGACAAGTCAGTGAGTAATAAATAAGAAATTGGTTTTTTCAGCTTCAACTTCCTGGACAATGTCGTCTCCACAGATAGACCTCCAATGTGCCGCCCAAAGTGTTGGTACTGTCAACACGTTGGTGACCACACTTCTCCAGGCACTGCTTGCCGCACAATGCGCCATCTCCGCACCGGAGCTGTGGCCATCAGACTACGCGGATCAAGCGCTGAGAAATGGCTTGGACACCTACGATTTTGTGGTGGTGGGCGCTGGATCTGCCGGTTCGGTAGTAGCCAGCCGTTTAAGCGAAAATCCAAATTGGAAAGTGCTAGTTCTGGAAGCAGGTGGTGATCCACCACAAGAAAGTGAAGTATGTAGAAATGAGTGCGGATTCGACAACTTATAAAATGTTTCTTTACACACATTTACTCAGGTACCTGCTTTATTATTCTCTATGGAACACACAAACGCAACATTTAACTACTTTACGGAGCCAAGCGACAAAGCCTGTTTGGGCCTCAACGATGGCCGTTGCTATTTTCCGAGGGGAAAAATGTTAGGCGGCTCTGGTGGAGCTAATGCCATGTTTTATATTTGGGGCAATCGCAAAGATTACGATGGTTGGGCAGAGGCTGGCAACACTGGATGGGGTTGGGATGACGTCGTACCATATTTCGAACGTTCAATTCGTCCTGTGGGTAATGAAACGAATCCAGTAGGATATCTCACAGTCAGTGAATTACCGGACACTGACACGGATTTAGCGGGAATGATCACACAGGGAACCGAGGAGTTGGGCATACCGCAGAAATGGGAATTTAATGATGTTAGCGAACTGGGATATTTCAAATTGCCTCGCACAATAGAAAATGGACGTCGCACGAGTACCGGAAAGGGCTATCTGTCGAGAGTTTCGCCACGGTCTAATCTGCATGTGATAAAAGGAGCGCATGTAACCAAGTTGAATTTCGATGATAGCGGAAAAAAAGTTAACTCGGTGAGCTTTATACTTCAGGACAAATATGAGCTGAATGTGAGCGTTGGCAAAGAGTTGGTAGTATCCGCAGGCGCAATAGATTCGCCGAAGCTGTTAATGTTGTCTGGTGTGGGTCCAGCGGAACATTTGGGGCAATTGAATATTCCCGTTGTGCAGGACTTGCCAGTAGGCGACAACTTGTATGATCATGTAAATGTTTGGACTTTCCTCAAATTAAGGGAGAATGTCGCACCGAATCACAAGATGGTCGACAGTCTTGATATCGTTTACAAATATTTAATTCATCAGAATGGAACATTGGACAGGACATCTTCAATTGCCGGCTTCATTAATACCCTTAAGAACGATTCATACCCGGATGTCGGGGTTCTTCATCTAAAAATTCGACGTAATAATCAAGCTACTTTGAAACAATTCGCTAGTGGAGTCAACTTGAATAATAAAATTGTCAATCAAATATCCAAGGCGCTCGAAACAGCTGATATTTTAGTTATGTTTAATTTTCTTTTGAATCCCAAGTCTAAAGGCTATGTGCGCCTGCAGAGCGCCAATTACAAAGCCGATCCTAAGTTGGTACATAATTACTTTAGCGAATCCGAAGATGTGGACACTCTAGTGCGGGCAATGCGCTTCCACGAGCAGCTAGTGAACACGACTGCCTATAAGGCAGCGAACGCCACAATACTACTACCCAGTATTGACGAATGCGATGCCTATGAACTGAGAAGTGATGATTATTGGCGTTGCTACCTTAAGTACTTTTCTTCCACCACCTATCACCAGACGGGTTCGGTTAAAATGGGCCCTGAGACCGACGAAACGAGCTGTGTGAATCCACGTTTGCAACTTCGTGGTGTTGACAACGTGCGTGTGGCTGATGCTAGTATTATGCCAACGGTACCCAGTGCCAATACAAATGCGGCTGCAGTTATGATTGGTGAAAAGGCGGCCGATTTTATACGCGAAGACTGGAAGGATTAGAACATATTTATTAAAGTTAAAGGTTACTACCACATCTACCACACAAGGCTTAAAATCTACTACATTTTGTTTACAATTTCCACATAACTCAATTCTTATTAGAAATATAAAAATTAAACAATAAACAAAAATATATGTTCGGATCGTATGATTTATCAACTTAATAAAATGAGTGGCCAGTGAGAAATGTAGACATTTTAAGTCCGGCATAACACGCACAAATACTTAATTCTTATTACATACTATGTGTATACGATATAGGTATGTATGTGGGGCGTTCCATACCAAAATGGACGGGGTTCACATTTCATGTGTTTGGTTTGTTTGAAATTTTTTGGGTTGATGGATAAACATAAACAATAAATAAATATGAAATTTGAGCATGATTAATACATTTTTAAAAATTTGGCAGCACAAAAACAAAAACAAATCGGTTTAGTAGTTTTCCGAATATTTCGAGAACGGGGCGAGGAAAAAATTAAAAAAAATCACACAAAATTCTCTACATTAAAAATTCTTTCTTGAAAAATTTTTCACATACAAATTTTTTGATAAAAAAATTAGCTTTTGAAAATATGCCATCTCAAAAAAAAAATATTAAAAAAATCACGATGGTTGCTCTGAGTATTGCGCAATATTTAAGTATAGTATTACGGGCTGCACTCTACAATAATTTGGGATATGATTTTTTTTTTACATCGAAGTTTAATAAAATGAGTGCATTACAAATTTACAAAATTTTTAAAATTTTTTTTTAGAATTTTTTCGAGTTTTTAGTTTTGTAGCTGATTAAATTTTATGAAAATAAAGTGCAAGTTTTAAGCTACTGCAAAATTGCAGCAGGTGCGAAAAAACAACAGTAATTGAGTATGCATTGCATATGTTTAGAACAATGCTTTCACTCGCAGTTAAACTTTTAAGAGCTCTCAAGGAAAACGAAAAATTCATATAAAATGACGCACAAGAAATGGAAAAGAAATTTTATTCTATCAAAATTTCTTAAAACAGTTTGCAGCTCCCAAGAAAAAAATGCTCGTATATTTTTGTATTTCTTCAAGAAAATTTAGAGCAAATGCCGAGAACTTTTTCAAACAACAGAAATGCTAAAAAATATTTCTAAGCTTTAAGCTACAGATTGTACTCAAAAACCCACCCCACCCGGAGGACACGGGTGAAAGTTGCGGTCAATGTCACTCCAGTTTTGCGGGGTTCTAAAATTCGGATGGGGTATTTAGATATGGCATCGCAGCTTCCCTTCATGCTATCGAAGTGATTATATAGTCGGGGAATAGATGGTGTGTGTCGGTTTGCTTATCCAGTTACTTTTCCAGGCGAATTGTGAAATTTTGGTACAATGTAGGGCTTTAGCTTTTCACACAACATCGTTGATAGTTATGACCTTATGTGATATGCTAATAAGACTTATACCTTATCTCAAACTTCATCAGTATGTACTCCTCTTGCTGTCTATGCCGCAAAGTGTTCTTTTTGGAAAAAAGCACAGAACGAGACGAGATAGCGAAATAGATGTAAGGGTATTTTAAAAGTTTTCAGATTCAGAATTCAGAAAAAGAATGGTGATATTAAGTAAAATAACTGCCCTGTTTGCTGTTCTTGCAGCAAGGAACCGAAAAACGGCGCTTACGAATTTTTTCTCAAAGTTTTCGGCATAATGGTTTTAGGTAAAAAAACGACAAAATAAATTTTAATTTTAAAGGTCGGATCTCAGGTCAAAGTAGTTTTTCATTCAACCAGACCTTTAAAATGACTTTCTAAGTAAAATCTTTGATTTTTTTTCTTTTTTTTTACCTGTGCGCCAGTGTATGTTTAGATCTAATGATCTCGGCTGAAACGTCTATCAAAGCTTCGGACACGCGAGATTAGCAGCGGATTGGAAACTCGACCGTTCCAATCGTCGACACGGTGTGGCTATGAGAGTCGTATCCCTGAAACTCGTCACTTCTAACTCGCTATACTTTGTAACTTTAATTGCTAAACTTCGCTGCGAGTAATTTTCTTGCAACTGTGTTTGTGTCGTATTTCCAAAATTTGCATAATTTCCCGTCGCAATTTTTCCTACTTTCTCTTCTTCTATTCATCATATTTTCCATTATTTCAAGCAATATAATGTTGTTCTATATATATATGTATATATATGTAGATATTGGGTTTTCCACTCCCTTCCTCTTTCATTCATAAAACCACATTTTCGATTAAAAGACAAAGTTATATCCACTACACGTATTAGGCTTCGTGACGATAAGCAGTCATTCATCAGCGTCGCTGGGAGTACATTTACATATTTATCAGTGTTGCCGTTTTGCTAGAGTTCTACCAAATTTGGTAGCATATTTTTCTAAAAATCAATTTTGGTAGATTTTCTCAGAAGATATTTGAATTCATTTATTTCAAATAAACAAACGACAAGTATATGTCAAAAAAGGTAAAAATATTTAACTTGTCAAACAAATAGCTTATATATGAAAGCTCATTTGAACTATTGGGACTTTTTATAGAGGAAAAAACTGGGGTATTTTTAAACGTAAATCTTCATTGACTTCTGCAGTGATAACTATTTTAAATGTTTTCTATAGGCTTTTTATGAATTCGATTCACCACCATCAAATCAGGTTCTATAGTGAACGGAACACATATGAAACAAATGGTACAAGGTCAAAGTTATATTATAGACGCATCAAGAATTCCCCACCAAGCGCTCTTAATTGCTGCGGCGTTGGTTCGGCTTTGTTATAAGTTATGGAGCACAATACTCTTTTTTTTCTGGTAAATTAAATTCTAGTCGGTTTTTCAATTAATTTAAATAATTTTTCACAGCAGAGGGTGGAAACAATTTTGGCCAGGGTAGTGCGTCATTAAAAAAATTTCCTTCTAGTCTCACCGGGCGCATTATAGCTGAATGCATATATGCGTATGTGTATCGGAAAAATCTGTTTCTAAGTTCAAAATCTCATTTCTCTTATTTTCAGGCAGAAATGTTTTTCCGAGGTGCTTATATTTAAAGGATTTACGCTCGGCAGAATCCAAGTACGGGATGACGCAGAATTGGGCTGATGACCAATCCTGAACTCTCCACCGTTTATGAAGCTTTCTCTTTCTTGGACCAGCATTTTTCAGGCGAATGTGATGTCAGTTTCATCGAGATTGATTCAACTCTTCATGCACTGTTCTTTCTGACACAAAAAAAAAACAAATATTTTGTTTTTTGACTTTGCCTTTCTTGAAGTATAATTTCAAAATGTGGTGATTTTTCTTTGAAAATCGAAGTAGTTAAAAACCTTTGGAGTGGTCTTGAGCTTTTTGTTGAAATTGTGTTCGACTTTTTGTGCGCATTTTGGTAGAAAAAAATATGTTTGATGTGGCAACACTGGTATGTATTTACGTCCTTTCTAAATCCTCATGCCTTAACAGTAAAAAACTGTCTATTTTTTTACTCGTTTGCGTACCAAGTCAACATTTCGTCACGCCTTAAATGCGCGACTCCCTCGCAACCGCACCGTATTTGCTCTTAAACTCAACGACGACTTTTTTTTACTTATCCAATCGCTTATTTATGCCATCGCCATCACTAGTATTGGTGCTACATATTTTATTGCTGTTGCCTTTTTAACTTTTTCCTTCACATTCGCATCAAAGTTGGTTGTTTCCCCTTCAAGTAGCTGAAGGAATTGCTGGAATTACTTTTATAACTTTAACAAGCCCTGTCGCCTGTCTTTTCATCGGCGAATAGCCTTTTTGTTTAGTAAAACGAAGGAATAAACATATAAAATCGATTTACAAAAAGTGACTTTTATCGATTTTTATTACGCGCGTGAAAAGACAATGAGTGTGGTTACTTTGTCTGGCACACTTACATATATATATATGTAAATACGTATATAAATAACCCAATAGACCAGTTGGCAAGTAAATTGTAAAAGTACACAAAAAAAAAGTTTTTTATTACTTGTTGATTTTTTAAACTTTTCTTAAATTTTAATAGTGTAGTATGCTTTAGTATTGTATCTGACTCAGAAAAAACTTTGGGAATTTGGGAATTTGGCAGATAATTGAAACCAAAACATTTTAATGCAATTTATTTCAGTATTTCATCCTTTATATAAAATTAATTTACAGCATCGGTCAGTTGATTGGTATAAACTAAATTGGCTATTTAAACGCTGAAATTGACTACCTCAATAAAATATTATTTTCAATACATTTGGTTCATTGGGATACCTAGTGTTATGTGAAATTTGAAGTATGAATAAGTGTTGTAGGTGGTGCTTGAAATGGATAGGAGGGCTCCTATATAGATAAGTGGGCATTATCGCTAGCTCAAATAGCTTTCATGCTTCTGTATGAGGAGAGTTTGTATTATTATTAAGTATGTACGAGTATTGAGTTTGAACAATAAAATGGGAAGTCAATTGTATGTATTTATATTTCCCCGTTTTAATTTCCATAAAAGCATAATCAAATTTCTCCTAAGCGAAAATAATTTAATTTAGACTTGTTCGGTAGATAGATAGATAAATGCTCGGGTATATCAGAACAAGAGATATTGCGACTGGAAAGGTCTTTGGATCTCTATGCCCAGGACACCTTCGGATTCCCTAATGAATCTTAGATGGGCCTTGACAGTGGAATTACTTATTTCTAAGGATTGATAAATGTAGCTTTAAAGTAAGCTAACATTTGCTTAGGCAAAGGCAGAGCAGTCGCGAAGAATGTATTCGGATGTTTCCTCGTCTTCCATCGAAGCAGAGCTGGCTTTCCCATTCTCTCTAACGTTGCTAGATTCATAGTTTTAACTGTAAATTGCAGTTTTTATGCAAGCTTACAGTTGTTTAAATTACCTCTGACTACAGATTACAGTTTTTTGAAATTAACGATTGGAACGATTACATTGAAATTTCTCTTTCGTTTTTTTTTTTTCACACATATTTATAAGTTAGGCGCAGAAGGGTTACCACTGTTTGAAAAATTAAATTCAATTTAATTAGGCGAGTTAGGTAACGGAAATATGTATAAAAACGTGGGCGTCGGAGGAAAGAAAAAATTTGACATAAATATTTAGCAAGAAATAAGTGAAGAATAAAAAAATTCCTGACATTTTAAAGCTAAATTAAGAGTCCGGTAATAACTATAAGAGCAATGCATTTAATCAAAGCAAATTACTCATTGCCAATGTGTGTATGCATGTATTTACTATAAATAACTAATACCATGTGGTAACCTATTCGATGGACATAAATATTTTAATATTTCATATACATAAATTTTGCATAATTAAATTAAACTCGACTGTACAAACAGGTGGCGATCCTCTTCGAAATATTTGCACTTAAACCTCTTTCGTCTGACTCCCATATATACGGCGATACATATATACATATATATTTCAATAACCTTTTTCCCCTAATTCGTATTGAATTTAGCTTTTGTAATTTTCAAACAGATGGCAACCCTCCTACATATAGTCAAGTAATAAACCCTTTTAAACCCCATTTCGATTGATACCCCTACTTTAATAATTCATTTAACTTATTAAATAATCAAATTAAATTTATTAAGATATGGCAACTCTTTTCATAAAAATAAACCTTTATTATACATCTACAGGACAGGCCATTTAATGCGACATCTCTTTTTGAAAATCGAACGAATGGTGCAGATATATATGATGGCATTAAAAAGAACTGAAAAAATTATTTGATGTATTTGCAAAAACGCATTTTTGGCAAATTGAAAAAAGGAGTAAATGTTTTTTTTTTGCAATAAATATGTAAAAAAAAGGATACTTTTGATTGAAAAAAAAATTTTTGTTATTTTTTAGATTAAAACTTTAATATTATTTTTATTTTCAACGAAATAAATTTGCACATAAAATATAGCAAGTCGTAAACTACAGGACTCAAACTTTTTAACACATGCTTTAAGTCATTTTAAATGGAAAAATTAAATACTTAACTTAATATCTCATGAAATCATGAAATCCGTCATTTTCAACGATGGTTTTGCTGCGTATTATCGATTTTATACAAAAATTGAGACCAGAGCCTATATAATGGATAAATTACCTTTCCGACAATACCAAATACATACGTCTATTTTTGGGAATGCAAGAAGACTCATGAACACTATCGAGGGACAAAGTGTGGAGTTAAGCCCAAAATACAACAACGCAGTGTCAGTGGCTGTTAGACCATTAAGAAGAATTCACATATAACTGCGAATTATTTTATGTAATTTAAAAGAAACAAAATCTACCGCAAAGTCCGCTTGTAAACTCTGGAAGCGTTGTCCGAAGGATACGTCAAGCTGGGCTCGCATGATTTGAGTTTCCGTAAACTTATTATTTTAATAAATTATTTTATGAGACGCTTGAGAAGTGTATATGCAATTTTTTATGACATTTTTGAATATGCAGCTGTGCATATATGTATGTATGTGTGCTGGCCTTTTATGCGGCTTTATCCAGGATGTAGTTTGCATTTAGGCGCTGGATGTTAGAAGCCGCCTCAGCAAGTAACTTCTCTTGAACAATCTGCTATGCAACATTTCATTCCGGTAAAATACCAAAGTTTTAATCTCCGACGCATATCAGGTGAAGCCCATTCATTGTTCATATTGTAAGCGGTCAAGTGAAAATTACAATCAAAATCTGCTCTTACACCGCCTCCGTTGATGCACTAATTTAAAATTTGCAAAATTTCATACCAGCTACGTTCACTAAGTGCATTTGTGGTTTTATATTGCTTTGTGTGGTTTTGTGTGGCTGTGTGCGATTAAACAAAAGGCGTATTGATTTCCGGAGCACACCTAGCAACGACTGCACGCACTTATTTCAGATATTTACATACATATGCGCAAATGTGTATTTGCTTAGATCAGAGGTTCCCTAACTTTTCTCTCGCAGACCACTTTTAAAATTTTACTGAAAATTTTACTTAAAAATTGTACATTTTTTTTATTGTATTTACTAAATCATAAGATTACAGATCTGCAAGTTTTTACAAGTAACAGTCGCTGACCTTCTTCAAAACAGAAATTAGGAGCATAAATAAAATGATTGTTCAATGAGCGCACCCTGCTGTTTTAATGAGTTTGTCCACGATTAAAACTACTGAGCGATGAAAGCTAGATGAGCAAAAGAGGCAGAATGCTCTTCTATGCGGAGTAATATTTTGAGTTGCATGGGAGCATGAGGCAAATATTTAGGGGAAAAAACTGAGTTATATTAAAGATGAATTTAGTTGAAGAGCGCTCTTTCTTTTTCAACTCACAAAAGAGAAAATAAAAATTGATTTTTCTTGAGGAGTAATATAGAGATTTGATTCCTCTGTGAGCAATTTTTGCGAACTCTGTCTTACATACCTAACTCGTCGACAAATCAAAAATTTTGAAAATTATTTTTTCGTGCGTTTTGTTGTGGTTGCATAAGAACCATAACTCTTAAAAATTTTTAACTAATAAATTTGAAAATAAGAGCTTTTAAGCTTCTAAATGCTCTTTATACAGTCCCAATATGAAAATTTTGCACCGAAATACAGTTTTTTTTTTAAATCACCGAAAAAATTTTGAATTTTGTTTGATCTTTAAATTTTTTTTTAGTATTTTATCATCTGCTTACATTGTTAGGTAAAGCCAAGCCAACATCAAGTCTCCCATGGACACCTGGTGGCCCACCTGGCGGAGAACTTTGGGAATCACTGGCTTAGATATTAGTTTGTTGCAAACAAGCTATATCACAAGGTGGTAGGTAACGAGCTGGATTGCCATCATCAACATCAACATCGAAATCAACAACGACATCAACATCTGTTGTCAGTCGGCAATGTTGCCTAATGACAAAATTCGTTAGTTACACACAATCTATATGTTTACCATACAAAGTAATGTAAGTATATAATTATGTATATATATTGTTAGTTGAATGGTGTCTTCATACATTCTAGTACGCTGTTGAACTTGTTGCCTTGATTGCATTGTTTGGCTTGCAGGCATAGTTTGTCAGCTTTAATTCACATTGAATCCTTGAACTTTTTTGAACTTTCAACACAGTTGTGTGCAATACAAACTACACACATACATATGTATGAATGTATAGGCTTACATACTCACACACATATAGGTATGCATGTATATTTTATGTAAATGTGTTTATTTACTGTTATTCAGTCAGTGTTGTGTGTGCAAATTAGTGCGCGTTTTAGCATACTCTAAGTGAGCGACCGTGCCGTGTGTTCGTGCGCTTTGTTGTCACCAGTGTTGCCAACTTTTGAATTTCAAAAAGCACCAAACCTTGGAAAAAAGAGCGTACTGCACATTTAAACTGGTACATCTGAAGAAAGAACAATCGAATCGCAACAAACGAAATTGAATTTTGAAGGGGAAGAGTAATACTTAATGATACCCTAAGTAGAAATGAGCGAAAAAATTTGTTGTTTTATAATAAACCGTGTTTTTACACTTAGAGGTTAGGATATCTCAAAATTCGGACGTGGTAGAGAAATTCTGCAGCCAGATTTGGATTCAGCACCGAAAAATCTAAAAACCGATGAACTCAGGTGGCAAAAAAAGTTAAAATTTTTCGGACTGTGTAATCAATCAATAATCAAGAAAATAAAAAGTAAACACTTTTTTTTTTGGTTGTAGAGTTGATAATGGCCTGACAAGTAAACACTTAACTTATCTGCGTGCTAGCATTTTTAACGCGAATACAATTTAACAAGAACGCAAGAACGTGGGTTTGCAACTTCATCTTTTTATCAATCATGGTTTGCATTTTAGTGCATTTAAATTTGTCGATTCTTGTAAATTCAGAAATTTTAGTGCAGAAAAAAGCACTAAAAAGGGCACTAGGCACTAAACCATTTTTTTGGCGTTTTAATTTTCAAAAAGCACTAAATCTAGTGCTTAAAGCACCAAGTTGGCAACTATGGTTGTCACACAATTGCACATGCGCTACTAAAAGCTATGCACTTCTGTGCCCCCTAAAAGTATGCCAAGTGGTTCAACTTTTTCTATTATCTACTTTCGTATCTACTTTGTAATTTATTTTTTGTTTAGCTTATTTCGCTTTGTTTACTGTTTACTGTTATTTGGGTTCGTTCATCTGATCCAACGCATTTGTGGGTTGTGTGGTGCCCATGTGTGCATGCAGGCGCTAATGTGTATGGTGAAGGTCTCAAAGCAAAGGTTGTCACTAAGAGTCTATGCTTTGTTTGGGATTAATGAAAGTAGCGCTTTTGTTTCACTCACTGAGTAAACAAAATAGTTTATTATTTAGAATGAAACATTTTTGAGGTGATGATATTGAAGCTAAAGCGTACTTAAGGTTTCTTGGAAGTTTTGGGAAGTCATTCCTTTGTACGCGGTAGAAAATGTGTGATTATTTTTTTCCTTTTGGCAATGTCCTTTGGCAATACCGCCGCTTGTCGCTCGGAATGAAAATTCGCCAGTTATGCAACCCAGACACCACTTGGCCCTTCCATTGCATTCGTAGACGACCTTTATGAAATGGGCTTAGTCGAAGGATGAAATAATAATGCTTAACCATTACTGGTTCGCATGTAGGTTCCACTTTTACCACCAAATAAAACACTGCACTTCAATGTGTTAAGTCCAACTCACACACACCCACGGCCTTGGTCAGTATAAACGGGTGGGTGGGTCTGAACGAACCTGACAGCAGTGGCTTTATTTTTAGAAAGTACTAACAGGGAATAATCTCATGCAGATGCTACCGTTGACCAAGTGCATGTGGTCAGGAACTGAAATGATGGCTTAAAGCACCCCTCGACTTAAAATTTTGGCGTTGTAGCGGGGGAGGAACGGTACATGCCGGTAGGATGTTAAAAGGATTAACGTCTCACACTGACTGGTTAGGATTTTTGGGGTAAGGCCTTCGCTGATTCCTGAGGTTCTATTACCTTTTTTTCTTTGCTAGGGCTTCCCAAATATAACACTTTCCGTATTCTCTTCTGTATGTAAATCGCACGAAGTATCTCGTGGCCTGATACTCTGTGTCTGACTATCGATTTTATAGCTAGAGGTTTCAAAGTACGCTCCGAGGTTTGTTATTTCATTCCGATAATTTAAATTAATTAATATACACATTCATTAGGTTTTTTTTTTTGTAAACGAAGGGGGAATCTTCCAAAGGTGTTATGCACGATTCGTCATCCTGTCCGCTAAGGGTACACCTCATTCGGGACCACGCCCAGACTTCGGCATATGAAGCGGGTATTTGGTCTTGTGGGAACTGCGTACGATATTACATCGCAAGGCGTAGCTTTGGAAATAGGCTCCTCACAAACGCCTTTCTGGCCTACCTCTCGTTCAGTTTTCTATTATCGGTACTGTGCTGCCACTCTTTCCTTCTCAGTTCTGAACGTTTTCACTCTCTTTCCCGTCAATCACTTACGTAAATACATACATATATATTTACATTGGTACAATTTAACTCCTTTTTACAATCCCCCCTCTTGTGCTTAAATCGTTGGTTAATTCTAATTGAATGCATCTGTAAATTGTTCAACTGTCATAAAATACTGACAAAACTTTTTATCTTTGGATTATGGCTTTTGTAGTTGAATGAATAGCAGACGAGTTAAGATACCGGTAAATGATTAATGGAGTCAAACGGAAATAAATAACTTATGCGACTCTCAAAATAAGCGGTTCAAATAACCATTCACAGTATCAAATTAATTACTCATTAAATTCTCACATTTCCCACATAAGAAACAAACTAGGAACTAAGCCGACATAAACACATGTACATTTACACCTACATACAAATATGCATAAAAGGTTTAATCCAGCAAATGATGTTGCTGGTATTATGCTGGCCTATACTCATATGCACACCAAAGCTACTTGTCGGTTGATTGTCGCAGCCTTAGAGCCGCGTTAATGAAGCTATTCACTGCTTAGCGGATGACCAAATGAACGCATGGTCGCCTGAACGAAGGCATTATGGTTGGTGGTTGGCGGCTAAATTTGCATGTGTTTAGTTACAAAGAATTTAACCCTGGCCGTGACGTTGGCAAGCGAAAGCAGAAAATAAATTGAAATTAATTTTGGACATTCTATTTTGCATTAAGTGGCAGGGATGCCAACCGATGCAGAATTCCCCCATTTCGGAGGTATTCGGACGGAGCCGATAACCACGATAATATAATTCAAATGCAAAGATTTTTTTGCATCCAAGGGTATACCAAACTTTGGGTGCCCTAGCTAATCGTTGTGATTAACTATCTCAAAATGTCCTTTTAAGAAATTATTAAATTGTACAGCTTGTTGTAGAATAATTTTGGTAGCATTTTGTCTGAGCGGTTGATGGCGGGATGTTTAAGCAATGGTTTTAAGACCCTTAAGCATCTTAGAAGTTTTCTACTACTTATGCTCGCTAAGTTGCAAAGTGCTCCGACAAGCCTCATTGGCAATTGGTATGGCTAGAAGTGGCATACCCGTGATGGGTCCTGCTTTTCTGGAGCTTCTATTACCTATAAACTCAGCTGAAATATAGGGTAACGCTTGACCAATAAATAGGCATGGCAATGCCTCGATTCATACTTACCGTCGCACAGATCTTCCTTCAAAATTTGGTTCTTGGGTCAAGTTTTAACGAGGAAAACGGCAAAATTTATTGTAAATATAGATCTTTATAAGGGTTCAACATTTTTATTAAAAAGAGCGTCAAACGCCTTGAATAATGAAAGGGAATAATTTGGAGGAATTTGAAGCATTGAAAATGGAGGATTTTTTCAGAAATTTTGGGGGAATTGGACTTCACAGAGTTGGCAGCCCTGTTAAATACAGTGGCAACTCGAGCGGACGGTAATGTTCAGTGAGTTTTTACGCATCTATATGATTAAATTTAAAGAGGCTTTTTTAGTTATAACTAATTATAATTTTGTGTAGGTGTATAAAAATAGAGTTTTGAATGACGGTAATTTACGGTATAAATTATATCGTACGTTGCGGCAAGAGTGTCATAACCGAAACAAAAAGAAGCGAAAATTCGTTTACATACGTTCGCATATGTAGTTAAACTTCTCTTTAATAAGCTATTGTTAATCGATAAAGTTTTGAAACTTTTTTACACTAAAATGAGACCCTTAAACTTAATTTTGGGTCGTAGATTTCCGATCTGTATACCGTTTGTGAGGACAGGTCATTTTCCCAAAATATTTTCATTTTAAGTTTGCAGTTTGAACGAGAAAAATTAAAATTAAAAAAAAAAAAGAATAGCCCAGTCGTACATGGCGTATGAGTAAAATTTACGCCTGCTCATATTTAGTACAAAAGAGTTATTACACATTTTCATTTGACTAAATATTCACAACTGTTTTATTTATCGATCGATTTGTTTCATTTGTAACTTGATTTTTTTCGAAGAACAGGTTTTAATACATAACAAATTTATAAGAAGTCTGTTAGTTTTTTATTTTGTTCCCTGCTAAAGTTTATTTTTTTTTCAAAAAAATTATAATATTTTGTGAAAATCTCTTGATCTAGAAAAACAGAATACATAATACGTAATCTACGACTCAAAATTAAGTTTACATGTTTCGGCGTATTTTGATGTTATTTCAAAACTTCAGACTTTCTATAGTTTTATTAGACTCTTTAAAAGCGTGCCTTCTAGATATAGTAACCATATTCTGCAATGTAAAATAAAGGAAAGTTATTTAATAATTTGATTTTATGCATGCGTACCTTGTTTGCAATTATCAAATAACACTACATAGTACACAGTGTTTTTGTTGCCAATTATAATTACACTGTGCGACAATTTTATGGCAATTCAAACCAGCCTGAACTTTGCTTATATTTACACATCCTGTAATAAAACATTCGTAGGAATTGCAAAAGTTAGCTCGTATTTTTATTTTTATTTGGCCTGCTAAAGTTTTCTTGTCCCGGCCTAAGTAATTTTCAAAAATTCGGAAGAAATTATTAAAAGTAAATGTCTAAGCGAAATTAAAGGTTAAGACGCTTATGGTAAAATTTCATGGGAAATATTTTCGTAGAACATTTTAATCCATTAGCTACCGCCTGAAGGGGTCGTTTTGACCCTTACTTAAGAAAAAATGCGCAAAAGTAATTTTAGAAGTTAGTTAGAGGATTGATATATTCTACAAAATTATTCTTCGGAAAGTTTTACCACCAACGTAAAAGTCTCTAAAAAATTAAAATAAAAAATCAACAATAAAAACTTGGTTTTTTACAAGAAATTTTATTTAAAATTGAGTTTGGTTGTTATGGTTTCTTGGCATAGATTTTTTAGATCCCAAACCACTAATTAAATTGTAGGAATAGGTTGAAGTAAAAATGTTCTGAGATTTATGAAAGAAATGAAGCCAAGTACT